>NW_025106703.1:0-293987 GCF_013123115.1 Colletes gigas
AACATGTACGTACTCGTATCTTCGCAAGGTCAGTGGATAATACATTTATCGAACAGAGGTGAGCTAACGAAATCTCCTATCTAATAAGTGTTGCAGTTTCTGAACACTTACGGGAAAGCGGAAGCGTTCCGTTGAAAAATAGCTACCTCCGTTCGATAAATGTAGCCAGCACCTCGTGCGTCGTTCTTGATGTTTCCGAACATAGAAAGGACAGCACAAGAAGGGGATAAATAAGAGAGAAGACTCGCAAGTACAATATTAATTCAATATTATGCTACCAAATATTAACCGATTTATATCGTGTTTAGTCTCATTTTAATCAGAAAAATCTCCCCCACATGATAGTAAAATTTTTATTAACAAAAAGTCAAAAATAAAACCACTTTTGCTTCTGGTTGCAGTAGTGTCGTCACCTGACAGGGTATGTTAAAGGAAGTGACGAAGGCAATCAGATTTTTTTAGCAGCCGCTACGGACGTCTCCAGTGACACTTCGTCTCACTGTTCAAGGGGAATCCCCCTAGTGGGTCGGGGATAAAATGTATCATTGTACGAACAGCTCTGAGGACATTTATCGAGTTTTCACACCGTATCTGAACGATGATATTGAATTTGAACGACTCACGCTAGACAGGTACATGTCCTGATTACTTTTCATACGATTACTGTGAAAAGAGGATAACACAATATATAACGACACTAGCCCCGATAATTAATCATATAATTGACAATGGGAGTCAAAAAGGTGCCATACAAATACCTTACGGGAATCTCGACGCGAAGGAATGATCGGCAACGGGACCGAGGATTCGTTTAACAATATAATATCGGATATTTAATTAGCGTACGAGAGTTAATCTCAAGTCGTTATATCGCATTACACAAACCAATGCATAAATTTTTGACGTAAACGATGCTGCACTGATCCACTATGATATCCTTGATTTGTAAATGGATCGTGCGATGACCGTTGTAAATTAGTGTTCCGCGGGACTCCATTACACTCACGATGCGTGTAGTTCGACTAATTAGTCATATCGCTCACGACAGCGCTGTCGTTATAATATCATTCAAATTAATGTGCTGCGAACGGAGGATCGCGCGTTTGTACTTTCGTCAGTTCTCGGCGTCGTCGCCGACGAAAGCTAATCAAATATTTTTGTAACTTGGGGAAACTGACACCCGGCGTCGACGGAGTACCTCCGCTCGTTTATTGATTTAATTTTGAATTACCTCCCTCGTTAGCCTGTCGCTGGAAGAAGTACGATAAACGCGACCCATGTAAATGCATGGGTGTGGCGAGCATGTACGCAAAATCGCGCGATTTTTTATATTCTTCGCGCAGAAACGCTTTCCTCTTTGTGTCGACCGTTCTCATGATAATAAAAATTGAAATTCAAGCGAACCACACAGAACGCGCACACCCGTGAACGTTCAAACGAGTCGAGATCGTTGTGACCTCGAGTCCCACCCCGATTTATAATTCTCGTCAATTTGAACGGAATGCTCTTTTCTCTCCTCGCCGCGGCGTTTTATATATATTACAATGTGTACGCACCACACACGAAACACAATACATTTTAATGGAAATATATTAACGAATAGTCTCTCGCGAAATTATTGCAAATCTGGGATATGGAATTGTGTTATGATTTAAATGATCGAGCATGATGCGAGATGGTCGGTCGGCTCTAAAGAACATTCTAATTTTAAATGAAGTTATGAAACGTCATACATTATATTTTAATTATATATATTCGCTTGGGAACAATTACTTTCCGACGTAAAATTATATGGGAAATTCGTTCTTGGTTATAAGACAGCAATCGTCGTTTGTTGAAGACTGTCTTTGACCGAAGTTGAGAACCTCTTCATGATACTTTCTGTCTTATGAGATGAAGAAACACGTACGAAACTGCTGTAGCTCATAATTTTAGAAAAAAGTATGAAATTAACTTGAATTAGCCCCTGACATAGTATTCATAATACTCATCGATGTGAAAGGATACTGGCCAATAACTTGCAATTATAAGTATAATACATCTACAATATCATGGTACAAAATAGAACTAATATATTATTTCATTTGTCGTATTATTAAGGATCATGTACTGTTTGGGCTTCGTGAGTCGCCCAGGTTTATGACACAGGACCGCGTTTTTTGTAAAGTTTAGTCATGAATTTTTTGCCACAACTGTTTTTTATACATATTTACGTTGTAACGATAATATAACGCATCGTAATATATAATAATAATAATAATAATATGACAATGATGATGATGATATTATAACCATTATTATTATTATTATGGTCATGATGAATGACGCATGATGATGATAGTAAATATTACCTGTATGAATTACTTAAACTCTATCGTCTTCGGAATTGCTAATCACGTTGGAATCATGATTTAAGGTCGAGCTGGTGGGATTATGCAAGAGTGATAATGCTTCTGATGACATTTTTTGTACCGATTTGTAGTTTTCTGCGATGACTATTATTAGAGGGTTAGATGTAACAGCAACATACTTCATAACATCCTCCATGGTTGCATTTCGAGAATGTTTTCTGCAAATTCTTTCAATATTGAGTTCTCTGTGTATTCTTATTTCTTTATGCTGCATTCTTGAGCATCTTTCGATAGCTGATCATGGAAGAACTGCATGTTTAATAATATCAGCTCCATGACTACAATTTATGCACTTTTACCGGCATGAATACCATGGATACAGTTTCATATACCTGTTTCATGTTTCTAATGTATGTCATAAATATGTTAACATCAGTACGTACCACACGAAATTACTTCCAAGAGCATAGAATATCTTTTGATTAAATTTCATCTACTCCTATTATAGATGATGATAGAGGGGAATTTTGGAAAAAAGCGCGAACGCGTGTTTCCATCGTTTGTTGTTCCATATAGCCTGGTTTTACCGTTGTCTACAGTGTCCCATTTCAGTCGAATTTTTTCTCTTATTTCTTCCTTTCTGTGCTGCATCCCTTTGTTTGTCATCTACTGATCGTGATGTGCCGCATGTTATTTCTAATCGATCCGATAAATGAGGTAACCTTCAAAGTGCGGATTTTTGCATGTACACAACTTTTTTGAACTAGATCTCATGGGTATCTACAAACAGTATTAAACAACTTTCTATAGGTGTTAAACAAATAAATAAAATCAAAACGAATTTTTAGAACAATCGACAGGGGGTAGTGGGTACCTAAATTTTTCCGCGGAAAAACAATTTTCACATCGTTCTAAAAAAATTTTTTTCAGTTGCAGGGATCATAGAATCATTTCTGGTGAATCACATACCCCGTAAATCCTATGCATTTTCGAGAAAACATTAATTACCGAAAATATACTGTTTGGAATGTTTTCTATAACTTTTTTAACAAAGCTCGATCACAAATTAGTTTTCCTTGATTTTTTCGTCTTATTTTGACTGTAGAATCTCCCATTAAAATTTTCTCAGGGGTAGCCGACACTGTATTGAACTAAAATAGGATTTGAGGCTTTTTCGTAACATTAATATTTTCATTTTGTCCGCCTAGATCTATGAGTTAGCCACTGTGCGATGCACGCGGTGTAGAGTCATCCACCACCTTGGACGCCAAGATACGTTTGGCATCGTTGCACCCCCCGCCACGAAAACCCTTGGTGGAGGAGGGTAAACAAGCCACGTTATAGCAACGATAGAGCACGCCGGACAGATTCATTGACATCGCTCGCAGATTCGATTCGCTAAAACTTAAACAAGTTCGTTTTTGACTCGCAACAAGATTCGCTATAGCAACAAACAGATTCGTTTTGACTTATTGTTAGAATAGATTCGTTTTGAAAACGTTTTAGATACGCTTCGTTTCGTTTACACTCGGGCACGTATTATTTGTCTTTTGTTGAATTTTGTAATAAACATTACAAACCAAACTAGTTTCGTCCTTGCAAAGGATGGTCCTTCGAGTTTGTTAGTAGGCACACTTCGTGAAATAATTACAATATCCAAAAGAGCACGCCTCACCCACGGTTAAACATATACGAAAGGATCCATCCATAATAAATATGGGAATATAATTGATCCTTTCATATTTTATTTACATCACGAAGGAGCAATAATATTTTCGAATAGTGTCTTATTCGTTAAATAATGAACTAGTCAGCAATTTATACGTTAGAGAAAAATAAATTTAATCAAGAATCTACTTCTTTTCTTCATTGTAGCGAGATCACGTAGCCTGAGAAGTAAAAAATCAATTTCCGACGTTGATGGACAGCGAAGAAAGCCGCAACAACAGCGAATGATACAACAAATGTTCGATGACAAGCAAGAAATCTCTCGTTGGACTGGAGCCGACAATCTCGATGGAACGGTCACAAATCATTGTAGAGATTAAGGTCGGTTTACACGACAGTAATAACTCATCATCGGTCGTCCGGTTCGCTCTGCGGCAACCTGATCGACAGCTCTCGATCTCACCCCTTTTTCGAACGACAGCTCCTCGCGAAGAAGATCGCCTCGTCCTCGAGTTCGATACGAACGAAAACGTCACCGAGCCCCGCGTCGACGAGCAAATCGGTTTTGCCCCCGGCCCGATGATGGCGTTGGAATCGAGTTACGCAAAATGGATTTCTCCGTTAATAACTATCGTGGCCCTCGTCCGCCGATGCGTCGCGTTGGTCCGCCAGGTCGTCCAAAGCACTTCTTACATTCGCCGAGCTTGCATGGTCTGACTAAAAAGTTTTCAAATTTAAATCAAAACAATAATTTTTCATACAAATATCAATTATTTTCATTATCGGTTACTCGAAACACATTGAGTTTACACGGTCTAAAACTTCAATTGTAACGACGATTGAAACTTCTCATCTTTGTACATGCTCACTTTCAATCAACCCTATTTATCTTTCTCTTTTAACTTTGTATTTATTTTTTAATTTTTAGTCTCGTTACATTTCTTTATTTCTTTATTATTGATTTTATAAAAGCACTCGATGGAACGAATATGGAGAAAACCGATATAAAGTAACAAAGGATGAAGCAATAGAGTAGTTAATACTAAACCTACCTCGTGTAAATGGAAAAATATATCGCAAAGATGAAAGAAGAGATTTTCAATTTCCACTGTCTTGGAACAGTCTAACATGCATATTAAAAATAGTAAAACTTTACATGCGTGCAGTTCAGAAGTTACTAGTATTTTCTTCATAATTGAGCCACTATTAGAAGTGGTAAAGCTTCCTTTTTTAAATGGATTTTGGTTTATGTCGATCCATTTTCCATTTTAGATATATCGTATTTAATGAAGGGGTAATTTTTTAATTTCCTCTATTTCTTTCTCCGTCTAAGCCGAGAATTGCGTCTACACTGCGTCGGCATCTGTCATCTAGCACGGCCGATCGGCACCCTAAGTACTTCTCGGCAAAGCCAAACACTGCATCGTCTTGGATAGCATGGCTTGAAAAGCCGAACGGCATGCCGACGAGTCGATCGCCACGATGTCGGTAACCATCAAAAGAGATCGTGCCAAGACACGAGAGCACGAAAGTTTCATGTCAATTTCGTTCCAAAACCATCATCGAGATACAAAGATACAGGAACTTTAAACGTTAATAACTTTTTAACAAAGCCTCCATCAACAAATTGGTATTCTTTCGCGATCGAACGGAAAATTTCACAGCGCGACGATTGCTACCTCCAGTTCTGAAAGGCCCAGGCAAGGCCATAAAGCCCCGTCTTGTAACCAAATATGGTCATAGGCGAAAGATTTTTTCCTCGTGCCCATATTTTTGCATAGTCGATAGCCTTTCGTTCCGTTCAACGACGGAATTTTCCGCAACCCCCACTAACTGTTCATCCCCTGCACTAGTCGATGAAGTCAGTGTTCCGTTTGATTAGCTCAGGTTTTTACGCTTTTTTATGTTGCCAGATGTGGAACCGTTACTTCGTCGCGAAAGTCCTCGAATATTCCGCATCTGGCAAATTTTGTTGTAAAATAATTTAGTGCTTTGTCGAAACGAAAGCGCTAGGCCCGAGTTGACCAGCGAAGGGCTATATTGTTCCGCGGGTGGTACGGTCTTCGAGGCCAAACGTCGCACAGTGTGACGAGTATATGGGAGTTCGGGACAAAATTAATAACTCCTAAACTATTCAATTTTCGACTTAAGGCCTCTATACTTTTTTTAAGAGGATACAAAGATGCATCGATTTATGACCAAAAAAATACAATTTTACAAAAAAAATTAAGGTGATCTTAACAAGTAATAAGTAACAATAACAGTAACAAGTTTCTTAACGGCAATGAAAAGATTAATTGTTTTTATTGCCCACCTATGACATCGTGGCAAAGGTGGAGCGATTTATAAATTATAAATACATACAGTTTGTATAGCAATTATTCTATGTGGTTTCGACAATAGTGGTACTCGTCGGAAAACAAAAATCAAGAATATCAATTTCTTGACTGAGGCTTCGTTAAAAAGTTATTAAAAAATTCTACGATACGGTCTTTTCTACGATACGTTTGCTTTAACGGTTGAACGAATTAGCTTTTCTACGATTTAATTCAACGGTTTTACGGATTGGTCGATGTTTTCGGAGCCCGTTTCTTCCTCCGATACGCGATTTTGGGGGTGTCAACCGAATTTGGTATTAACTTTTAGCTCGACCAATTGGTCATCGACTTAGGGAAGGAGGACCCATTTTCACACCCCGTTTGGGAGGAAAAGTCTTTCCTCATACCTGAACGTGGTGGAGGAAGACTTCCAGGTCACCCCCAGAACGAGGGTGCCCGAGGTTTTCTCCCCAAGTCGAAGGCTACGTTAATTTATCGAAGAAAAAACGGGACTCCGGATTAGGACGCGACGAGTGGCCGCGCGTGTTTGACAGCTGTTTTATGGCTATATTGTTCCACGAGTTGGCGATGGTCGTTGTAGAGGACCGTGCCACCTACGGAACAATATAGCTTTTCGTTGGTCAACTCGGGCCTAGCACTTCCATTTCGTTAAAGCACTCGATGGTTTTACGACAATATTTGCCAGATGCAGAATATTCGAAGACTTTTTCGACAAAGTAACGACTCCGCATCTGGCAACATACAAAAGCGGATTTAAAAATATAATAGTAACCTTAATTTTTTATCGAAAATCAATATGTTTTTAAATTTAAGCAACTGCAATTTCTTGTTGGTTAGACACTGATTAACTTCGATACGAAACATTTTTTTGTCACATCATCGAAAGGGGCTGAAAAATCGTGGGGACTAGTTCGTGCCCCACCCTGTATATTGTTTAATATCGCTGATTTTGATTATTTTCTTCGGTTTGAGCAACTTCGAGCAGTTAAAATTGATTTGCATATGACGTGTAATATGCCATCAATTACTTAGTGTGCAAAAAATCACAGAGGTACTTTGAGGTACTTTTTTTAAAAATCCAGTCAATGTTGATAAACATTTAACATAAAAAAATTGGGACAAATTGTTAATATTGTAAAAAAGTCATTCTGCAGTTTGAAAGGACTTATAATACTGACCGTAATTTACAAAATTCAAATTAATTAGATAAACATTTGGCAAGTGGCACGTGTTTAAAAAAATGCACCAAAAACTGGAATAAATTTCAAGCATTATTATTGACAACAAATTGGGAAATTCATTCCAAATTGGCGGTAGTATTAAAATCTACGTTCCTTTATTAGTATTTTAAGATATAATAAGCTATGAATTTTAGACTTCAGTTTTTTCATTTTTGTTCATTGCTCGTCACACTGTGCGTCGGCCGTTCGGCAACGACCATTGCCAACTCGCGGAACAATATAGCCATAAAACAGCTGTTAAACGCGCGCGGCCACTCGTCGCGTCCTAATCCGGAGTACCGTTTTTTCTTCGATAAATTAACGTAGCCTTCGACTTGGGGAGAAAACCTCGGGCACCCTCGTTCTGGGGGTGACCCGGAAGTCTTCCTCCACCACGTTCAGGTATGAGGAAAGAGTTTTCCACCCAAACGGGGTGTGAAAATGGGTCCTCCTTCCCCAAGTCGATGACCAATCGGTCGAGCTAAAAGTTAATACCAAAATAGGTTGACACCCCCAAAATCGCGTATCGGTGGGTGTCCGAGCTGAGGAAGAAACGGGCCCCGGAAACATCGAACACAGTTTGTCAAAACGTTAAATCGAACGCATCGTATAAAGAATCAGCTTGTGACAAATCGTTTAGAAAAGTGGCAGTGTGCTTTAATCGTTTAGAAAAGTGACAGTGTGCTTCAATCATTGTGCATTATTTAAACGTGCTTCAGTAAGTAAATTTGTATATTGAATTGTATAGTAAATTTATATTTGTATTAATTTTATATTTGTATAGTACATTTCTGAAAATGGAAAACGACTGGACAAATGAAAATGTCCTGTAACTCATAGAAATGTACCGTGAACGCCCTAACTTATGGGACTGTCAAAACAACAATTACAAGGTTAGAAACAAGCGGCATGATGCGATACTAGAAATTGCAGTGTCTTTTGGCATGACAAAAGAAAAAATAGAAAGAAAAATAAAAAATTTACTTAGTCATTTTGCAAGGGAAGTGAAGAAAGAGAAAGAGAGCATGAAGTCAGGCACTGGCGCAGATGACATTTTTAAAAGTAAATGGTATGCCTATAAAAGCTTGTCATTTTTAAAAGACAAGAATAAAGCAAGAAGGACAGTTGATACGGAGAATAAGGTACGTAATAAAAATACATTCTTTATATTGACATTCCATTATCATTTTATTGTTATCGCACAAATATCGAGAAATTATGACTTTTCGTACTGCCACGGTACAGCTCCTTCTGCCGATGAGAAGTATTCTTTAAACTCCTCTCTCACTTCCTGCGCTTCCGCTGAACTTTTGCGTCCTATTTGTGTGAAATTTGTCAATGTTGATCCTTGTGATTCTGCCCTCCAAGCAGCGGCAATGACATTTCCAGTCTCGGAACATTCGCTGTCAAATGTTCCTGGAGGATTATAAATATTTTTTGATCCACTTTTTCTAAGAAAATTATGTAAATAAACTGATGCTAATGTAACTTTAGTTGCTGTATTTGGTTGCAACATCATCGGCTTTCGAAAAACTCTGAATACGGATGACAGTATGCCGAAAACGTTTTCCGAAATTCTCCGTGCCCTACTCAAACGATAATTAAAAATCCGGGTTTTTGAATATTTTGCTTGAACTCCTGGACATGGTTTCATTATACTTTGGTTCAGCGGAAAAGCATCATCTCCTACGAATACAAACGGTGTTTTTCGTGTTCTTCCTGGGAGAACACAGTCGGCAGGCAGTTTCATTTTTAAAGCGGTCAGTAATGAATTAAATGATGTATTTTTTAATACTCCGCCGTCAGAAATTCGTCCCTGACATCCCACATCGCAATAAATAAAATTGTAATTGGCGTCAACCACTGCGAAAAGCACTATACTAAAGAATCCTTTGTAGTTAAAAAATTCTGTGCCGCTATTTAGTGGTGCCTGTATGGATATATGTTTTCCGTCCATTGCTCCTACACAATTAGGGAAATTCCATTTGGTGTTGAAATCTTTTGCTACAAGATTCCACTCTTGCTCATTCTGAGGCATCTAAAAAAATTAATTGCCAAACATTAACTTATTTGCAGGTTAACAGCGCATTGGAATGTTCGGAGGAAGACTCCGATGAAAATGAAATTGAAGTTGAGGAAGACTCTTCGGATTTCATTAATACAGAGAGTCAAAAATTTGTGTCGCCGAAAAATATACCATCGAGGAAGAGGAAAAATGATGGTGATGCCAAAGAAGCGTACAAAATATTAAAACATATGTATTCTAATAAGAAGATAAAAGACGAATACGACCTTTATGGCGAACAAGTTGCCATAAAAATTAGGAAACTACAGACTCCACAATCCAGAGCAATAGTTCAACATTTAATCAATACCACATTATTTGAAGCGGAAATGGGAAAATATAATAATTTTCCATCCTTTAATAACCCTAACCCTAACCCATACACACATAATTACACATCCCCTATTTCTAGTAGTACATTTCCTTTTACAACACAATCATCAAATAGCCCTCAATCCACAATAAACATACAAGTGCCGTCTCCATCACTTACTCCTACATTGTACACCTCCACTCTGTGGTGGATCGGCTAGTCACGGTCCTGGTGTGGTGGATCGGCTAGTTACGATCCTGGGTAGTCGCGGCGCCACGCGGCGGCGAGTAGGAGAGGGAGAGTGCGAAAAGAAGATCGGCACGAGAGTATCGCCACAAGGCGAACCAGTTGTAATGTTCCTAAATATCTGTATATACTGAATAAACTATTAACCTCACCATGCCTTGGTTACTCGGACACTACAGCTTTCAGAAGTGGGATAGTGAATTCGCATGGACTGGTGAATTTGGATAAAAGTTAGTGGAAAAAGATTTTTATGGTTCGAGTAGCATGGGCAGTTTTATTACGCAGTATTCGAGAAAGTTCGTTTTATGGTGTGTGTCTGGTTGAGGGCGATGGTGTTATGCGCGTGAGTTGATTGTGATTCGTATTTGGTATTTATTGGAATATTGACGCGGCACAATGCGTAGTTTACGACAAATTCCGGGAATGCACGAAAATATTTCCGCGGCGTCGACAAAGGCGATCAGAGCTTTCCATAACCTCGTCTTCGGGAGCGAAGGTGACCGGAAAAACAGGAGTCGTCTCAGAGAATTTACAGGATTTGAGTTTACGGAGAATTCGAATGAATTTCAAGATAAGGTTACGTGGGTGGAAAATATATTTACGGCCGGGGATTTGACGGCAATTTGCAGTATCTTAAGATTGGACTATAACGGTGATGTGCAAACTGTGGCACACAGAATTTGTAAACATTTAACGGATCTGGGACTATTGGAGGAAGCGGTACACGGAAATGAAACAGAGGATGAGGGGGATGAGACGGATCAAGACGAAGGCGGAGAGCCGGAACAAGTCGCGTGCCGAGCGGAAGTGCAAGTGCTGCCAAGATTTACGCTAAGTTTTCGTGATATAGAAGATACCATACGACCGTTCAGGGGTCACGATGAGTACCCAGTGGAAACATGGTTGTCGGATTTTGAGGACAATGCTACATTGTTTGGTTGGACAGAAATACAAAAGTTATTATTTGCCAAGAAATCTTTAACGGGACTAGCGAAGTTATTTATACGGGGTGAACGGGATCTCACCACGTGGAAGAAATTTAAATCGCGTTTGTTGGGTGAGTTTTCGAAGAGAATAACCAGTGCCGAGTTGCATCAGAAACTTTATAGACGGAAAATTAAACGCGACGAATCCGTACAAGAATATTTTTTAGCAATGAAAGAGCTAGCTTCTCGTGGTAGAATTGAAACAGCAGCTCTCATACAGTATGTGATTGACGGTATTACGGATGACCCAAACAGAAAGACTTTTTTGTACGAAGCACAAAACATCTCAAGCTGAATCACGTTATCACAGTTTCGAGCTTGAAGCCTTAGCCATTGTGTATTCTCTTGAAAGATTTAGAATTTATTTGCAAGGCGTCAAATTCAAGATAGTTACGGATTGTAACAGTTTAAAATTGACATTAGAACGTAAGGAAGTCAATCCTCGGATATTGAGATGGTCGTTAATATTGCGGAACTACGACTATACATTAGAACACCGGTCAAGTGAGCGTATGCACCACGCCGATGCCTTAAGTCGGAATTATTCGGTACTGATTGTTACGGAAAATAGTTTCGAAAGGAATTTATCGCTTTTACAAAACTTAGATCCGGAAATCGTTAGAATTAGAACTAAGTTACAGAAGGCTGAGGATAAGTTCTTTGAGCTTAGCAATGGATTGATTTATAGGAAAATGCAAGGCAAATTATTATTTTACGTTCCATTTTCTATGGAAAATAATGTTATTCGGGCTAGTCACGAGCACATTGGCCATCAAGGGATAAGTAAGACTTGCGAATATTTGAGTCGCGTGTATTGGTTTCCTCGTATGAAACAAAAGGTGCAAAATTTTATTGAGAATTGCATTAAATGTATAACTTACTCTACTTCTACTCGAATCGAAGGTAACTTACATTGTCCAGATAAAGGCAATCTTCCATTTGATTGTATTCATCTTGATCATTACGGTCCTTTAGAACGAACGAGACATCGTCAAAAATATATCTTCGAGGTAATTGATGCATTTACTAAGTTCGTCAAGTTTTATCCTGTAACCTCTACGTGTGCCGACGAAGTAATTAAACACTTAAAGAACTACTTTACTGTATATAGCGTGCCAAAGAAAATTGTAAGTGATAGGGGCATCGCATTTACCTCATTAAAGTTTAAAGAGTTTTTATCGCAATATGGAGTTCGACATATCTTAATAGCAACGGCTACGCCTCATGCGAATGGGCAAATCGAGTGGGTAAATGGAACGTTAACACCTATGTTAGCGAAACTGGCCCAAACTCAAAGTAATTGGAATGTCGTTTTAGCCGATACTGAATTTGCTTTGAATAACACGGTAAATCGTTCAACCGGAGATACTCCCGCGCGATTACTTTTTGGCACTAATCAAACAGGCCGTATTAATGATGAGTTAAGAGTAATTTTAGAAGAACAAAATAAGATAGATAGAGATGTTACATATCATTCATGCATGGGGCTGAAACGTTTGGTGACTTGGGCGTTGGCTCGAGCATCTAGCGAGCAACCCTTTGAACGGGGTTGACTCATGCCGTATGCGCACACCCGGCCCAATTTTCATTGCCTTTTATGGTAATGCCCCGCCTTAGTACTGGGCATTTTCAACTATATAAGGGCCGCGGTTTCTTACTCAGGGAGCTCAGTTTTACCTAAACTCTTGGCACGACGTTACTGTGACACTCAGGGCAAGATCGGGCTATAATCCCCTTCAAGCAACTATCTACGACTATCTACCTTAGCGGTTTATCAGTGAGTGTCCATTAATCGAGTAGAGCTCCCGCGAACGCGCCGCGTTAAAAGCCGATAACGAATCTTTCGCCTTCGAGGCAATTTAGCAATTGTACAACTTCTTGTAAACCCATAGCTGTACTTGAGCATCGTCAAAAATATATATTCAAGTTATTGTTCCTTACGTGTGTTATTCACTCAAGGCAACCCTGAACCATATTAACCGTAAGGCTAGGGGTATCTCACGAACCCGGTACACCTTTACCGCTCGAGGTGTACCATCACGACAGAGAGCAAGATCCTAAAACATCCTAAAACCCTACGTGGCTCCCAGGGTATAAAGCCCCTGGTTCGTCCACTCCTACTAGCGGCTCCCAGGGTATAGAGCCCCTGGTTCGTCCGTGAAACCATTCATTTTCCCTATAAATCTAACCCCGTGGCTCCCAGGGTATAGAGCCCCTGGTTCGTCCACGTAACCTCCACCTACGGCTCCCAGGGTATAGAGCCCCTGGTTCGTCCGGACCTCCTTTCTTTTCCTAACCATACCCAAAACCACCGGTCGAGTACTGCCCCTCGACCGAATCCAGGATCTCGCGCTCCCGCTCGTAACAAACTGGTGACAGCGGTGGGATACACCTTACGATCTTTCTGTTAATATATCAATTCAGGGTTTTGGTTATATACTAGCGGAAGCTGAAATATCAGCCTAGTTAACCATACTTTTTAGAGAGAGCTCCCGCGTTAGCAACAGACTAATATTAAAATCGACATAGGTATCGACTTTAGTTTTGCTACGCGTTATTAGGACTCGATCAATTTAAGCGACGTCAGTCACAAGCAACACGCTTACATCTGACGATATCGCATAGACATTTTAGTGAGAGCTTTCGCGCTAGTAAGAAACTAACTTAAAAATCGACATAAGTATCGACATTAGTTTTTCTACGCGTTATTTACCGGTTGTATACTAGTTACTTAGTCAACCGCTAAAATGGCTCAAGCAAACGCTGCAACATCAGGCATAAGCAGAACGCTTACAGCTGATGAAATCGCGAATTTAACATATTCTATGGCTGTATTAACGCAACGAAATTGCTTACAGTCAGCCGTGATTTCGATTCCCACATTCGACGGCGAAAGCGCTTCTTTATCGGCCTTTGCGCAAAAAGTCGGGGACGGTCTCGCGTTTATTCCGCCGAATACGGAAAAAGAGTATCTCGCGTTAGTGCTCACGAAGTTAATCGGTCCGGCTAGAACCTGCACTCAAGGATACGCATTCCAAAATATTAGGGAATTGCTTAAATTCCTGAAAAAGAGATTTGCACCGGGTCGGAACTTAAAATATTTCCAAGGAGAAATAAGCCGTCTGAAGATACGCTCAGACGAATCTCTAAGAAATTACGTGAATCGCGTCTGTGACTTAGTTCACAATACGCGCATAGCGATTCGTGATCGCTACGAAGAAAATAACGAGCATCACATCCGCGACATGGAAAGGGACGTTCTGGAAGGATTCATCGAGGGATTACCGGAACGAATCTTCCTGCGTGTCCATGCTCTAAATAAAAAAATAGATACACTGGACGATGCCTATGACGCCGTCTTGGAAGTAGACAGACGGTTGAAAAATAAACATAGCTTCGTACCAGACGAAAGTCATCACTGGGAAAATACACCCAGATCCCGGGCCACCTACCCTCGGTCACCGTCACCCTCTTATCACCGACGCAGGGAACGGAGCGCATCTGGATCCGAGGACGACCACGAGGACCGGCCAAGGAGGACATCTGCGTTTACACTACGCAGGAGCCCCTCTTACAACTCTGACGCATCTCAAGAGGACACCTGCACCACAGGAAGGGTGGCTAGACGCAAGGAAAACCGAAACCACCACCTGTTTTGTTGGAATTGCGGAAAAAAGGGTCACGACGGCGAAGCCTGCAAGAGGGAAGAAAGGACAACCCGCCGACTTATGGACAACCGTTCCCGCAATTCGTCAACGGATTCTTTAAACTCCAATCGCGTTCGTCACGACGGCGATGTGACGAACGGGACAGATCAAAATCGCCAAAGAGTAGTCCGATTCAGCGACGAGACTCCGAGCAACTCTACAAGGAAGCTCCTGCAGCGCGAATCAGGGCAAAGGTACCGGAACTGAAGAACGGATCAGGGGAATTCTTGATTGACGGAGGCTCCTCTGTCAATCTTATCCACGTAGACGCATTGAAATACCCAAAATCATTTACGTCCAGGGAACGCGTGGAAATCACTGGTCTAGCGCCGGCCGCCATATACACGATAGGCACAGTAACCCTACACATTAATTCTGCCCCAGCACATTTTCATGTGTTAAACAATTTTCCCATTATCTTCCGCAATTGGGCTTATAGGAAGTCCATTTTTGGCCCAAGAAGGAGCCGAAATTTCGTACTATCACAAAACCTTGGTAACACGAAATCAACCAGTCAAACCGATACCTTTTTCTAACGAAGACGAGTTCAGCACTAAATACCGTCTACCTGCTAGAACGAGGCAACAAATCACAATAAAGGTAGCCAATCGAGGCATCAAGGAAGGCTATTTACCTCGAGTAAAGACACCGAAAGAAGTTTTCGTTGGAGAAGCCGCAGTTTACACCCATGACGACATATGTTACGCGATGGCAACCAACACCAGCGAGGAAGACATCGAACTTGAACTGGAACCACAATACCTTCAACCGTACGAAATTTGGAGTTCATCTGATGAAGATCCTGTAATGTCGTACGAAACTCCACCAAGAAAGATTTTAAACCGGGAAAAGAAAATTTGGGAAAATCTAAAAACAAACCATCTCAATAGGGAGGAACAGGAACATGTGCATAACCTCATACAGGAATTTTCGGATAGATTCTACCTGCCAGGAGACAGACTGGATAAGGTACCCAATTTTCACCATTCCATTCACACCATAGACGAAATACCCATCAACACCAGACAATACCGTTACCCGCCAATTCATCAAGAGGAAATTCAACGTCAAGTAACAGCCCTTCTATCACAAGGAATTATCCAACCGTCTACTTCACCTTACAACTCACCATTATGGATTGTACCAAAGAAATCTGATGCTGACGGTAAGAAACGTTGGCGCATGGTCATCGACTTCAGGTCGCTGAACGAGAAGACTGTTAGTGACAAATACCCGCTACCACAAATAACTGAAATTCTGGATAAACTGGGAGGAGCAAAATATTTCTCAATTTTCGACCTTGCGAATGGATTCCACCAGATCGAGATGAACAAATTGGACAGACAAAAAACAGCTTTCACCACTCCACGGGGGCATTACGAATTCGGTCGAATGCCTTTTGGATTAAAAAACGCCCCACCAACATTCCAAAGGCTCATGGATCAAGTTTTGACTGGACTGCATGGAACAGAATTATTCGTCTATCTGGATGATATCGTGGTATATTCATCCTCGTTACGTGAACATGAAATCAAGATAAAAAAATTATTCAATCGACTCAGAGAACACGGTCTCACCCTGCAGACGAGTAAGTGCCAATTTTTAAGAAGAGAGGTAACTTACTTAGGACACATCGTTACAGCCAAGGGTGTAAAACCCGACCCGAGGAATCTGCAAGCAGTAAAGGAATTTCCAATACCCAAGACACAGAAGAATATACAACAGTTTTTGGGATTGACGGGATATTACCGTCGGTTCATTCAAAATTATTCGGGAAAAGCTCAACCCTTAGTACAATTACTTGGAAAAGGAGTGCGTTTCAACTGGACATCGGAACAACAAAAGAGTTTTGAACAACTACGGGACGAACTCTGTGAACAACCGATCTTGCAATATCCGGATTTTAATCAACCATTCATCATCACCACGGACGCATCGGACTTCGCAGTTGGCGCGGTTCTCAGCCAAGGGCAGATAGGACAAGACCTTCCGATCGCTTACGCATCTCGGAGCTTGGGCAAGGCCGAAAGGAATTACTCAGCGACCGAAAAGGAATGTTTGGCTATGGTTTATGCAGCGCAATATTTCCGACCATACGTTTTTGGACGAAAGTTTACTCTGGTGACAGATCACAGACCGCTTGTTTGGTTACATTCCGTGAAGGACCCTACATCTCGTTTGGCCAAATGGAAACTAAAACTTCTGGAGTATGAGTACGATGTTGTACACAAATCTGGGAAAACAAATAAGAACGCAGATGCGCTATCACGCAACCCAGCACACATCTGTTTGCCACTCGCTTCAAAAGAAGATAAAACATACAGGCCAACAGGACTCTTGAAAATACCAGGTGGAACAGGTATAGGACAGCGCGTGAAGTCCTTACGCAGAAAACAAGCACATCCGCTATACGTTGATTCGAACACTAGCTCTGACGAAGCCCCGTATCAAGAATCCATAATAAAGAAGAGAGGACCACCAAAAAGCATCAGGAAAAATATAACTGGGAATTCGCCGATCTCGTTACTACCTACCCTCACCCGCGAAAAGGACCCGGCAGATGAACCATTAGAAGTTTTCGACACTCCAATTGCACAATCTACTCCATTCAATTCACCGGAACAGAATAAGTCCATTTTATCATATTCCATTAATAATGAAGCAAGTCCAATAGCAGGAAATTTGATCTCTTTCGAAGACGACACCGACACAACGATCATTCAAACGAGTCACCAACCAGAAGATAAAAATCAAAACACAGTAATAGAAACAGCTGCAACTCATTTACCCGCCTCGCCATCACCACATGTAGCAAATCAAGGATTGTTTAGTTCGGAAAGAACAGACTCAAGTCTGAACCTGTGGGACATCGTACCGTCTACTTCCGAGCCTATCGGTGCCGCACAACCGTCAACAAACACTTCAACGGACCCCTTGCTCATCACTCCACCCGTAGAAGACCGCATACCCCTAATTTCGGAAGCTCACGACAGCCTTATCGGAGGACACAAGGGAATTGCCAAAACATACAGACGATTATTTCCAAAGTACACCTGGCCAGGATTAAGGAATGATATACAGGAATATATTAGGAAATGCAAAAGCTGTCAGGAGCAGAAGCTGGTTCGAATGAAAACTCGACAGCCGATGCTTATCACCGATACACCAACAGAACCCTTTGATAAAATTGCTTTGGACACTGTAGGACCATTACCTGAAACACCCAGCGGAAACCGATACATCTTAACAATGCAGGACAATTTAACGAAATATTGTTTGGCCGTCGCAATACCAAATATTCGAGCAACAACCATAGCAGATGCCTTTGCCCGGCATTTCATCGCCATTTACGGAACTCCGCGTGCCATACTGACTGACCGAGGAACCAGCTTCTTAGGGGAAATTATGACACACATGGCAGAAATTTTCAAAATTAAACAACTCACTACATCAGGCTATCGACCACAAACTAATGGATCTTTGGAAAGGAGTCATCACGTTCTCACCGAATACCTGAAACATTATATGAATTCATACGAAGATTGGGACTTGTTAATTCCATTCGCCATGTTTTCATATAATACTTCGGTACATGAAGCTACTGATTTTACACCATTCGAGTTAATATTTGGAAAACCTGCACGGATACCAACATCATTCCCTACCGGAGAGAAGCTACAGACCTATGGATCATACATTTCAGAATTAACCACCAAATTGACCGAAATTCGTAACATAGCTGCAAATAATTTGAATAGGGCAAAGGAGCGCTCAAAACGCTATTACGACAAACGCTCAAAACCAGTGGAATTCAAATTGGACAATATGTTTATGTCTTGAACGAACCACGTACCAGCAAATTCGACCCGCACTACATCGGACCGTTCAAAATAATAGATAAAACGAAAACGCACAATGCCGTTTTGGAAATCAACGACCGCAAAACAATAGTGAAGCATGAGGATAAACTTAAGCATGCCCACCTGTCAGAAGATAGTAGTGAATCAGACTAAAGGACCACCAGCCCACCACACACCACCCAACAGCAGCCGGAGGACTACCTGTCCTTTCCACCTTCAACATCAACAGAAACCGGAACAGTTCAGTGCTAGTGTCGCGGTGCATGGGCCATATGAGTCAGTGAACAGTGTGGACGGATGTACTCGTGTGCACGTATGTAGTATGATGTACCAAACGTTTTAGTCCCAATTATGAAAGCGCCATTATTAAATGACGTTTCATTTAAGGGGGGGGAGTGTTGTTACATATCATTCATGCATGGGGCTGAAACGTTTGGTGACTTGGGCGTTGGCTCGAGCATCTAGCGAGCAACCCTTTGAACGGGGTTGACTCATGCCGTATGCGCACACCCGGCCCAATTTTCATTGCCTTTTATGGTAATGCCCCGCCTTAGTACTGGGCATTTTCAACTATATAAGGGCCGCGGTTTCTTACTCGGGGAGCTCAGTTTTACCTAAACTCTTGGCACGACGTTACTGTGACACTCAGGGCAAGATCGGGCTATAATCCCCTTCAAGCAACTATCTACGACTATCTACCTTAGCGGTTTATCAGTGAGTGTCCATTAATCGAGTAGAGCTCCCGCGAACGCGCCGCGTTAAAAGCCGATAACGAAATCTTTCGCCTTCGAGGCAATTTAGCAATTGTACAACTTCTTGTAAACCCATAGCTGTACTTGAGCATCGTCAAAAATATATATTCAAGTTATTGTTCCTTACGTGTGTTATTCACTCAAAGGCAACCCTGAACCATATTAACCGTAAGGCTAGGGGTATCTCACGAACCCGGTACACCTTTACCGCTCGAGGTGTACCATCACGACAGAGAGCAAGATCCTAAAACATCCTAAAAACCTACGTGGCTCCCAGGGTATAAAGCCCCTGGTTCGTCCACTCCTACTAGCGGCTCCCAGGGTATAGAGCCCCTGGTTCGTCCGTGAAACCATTCATTTTCCCTATAAATCTAACCCCGTGGCTCCCAGGGTATAGAGCCCCTGGTTCGTCCACGTAACCTCCACCTACGGCTCCCAGGGTATAGAGCCCCTGGTTCGTCCGGACCTCCTTTCTTTTCCTAACCATACCCAAAACCACCGGTCGAGTACTGCCCCTCGACCGAATCCAGGATCTCGCGCTCCCGCTCGTAACAGAGATTTAAACGAAATTAGAGCAAAGGCTGTTAGGCAAACTGGAACGAGTAGTGCATATAATAAACAATATTATGATAAAAAACATAAAGTTCCTACTAAGTATAAGTTAGGTGATTATGTAGTAATTAAAAATCTAGACGTTACGCCCGGCGTAAATAAGAAGCTTTTGCCTAAATTTCGAGGACCTTATACGGTGAAGCGAGTGTTACAGAACGACAGATATGTTGTTTGTGATCCGGAAGGTGAACAATTAACGCAAATACCTTTCGAAGGAATTTGTGCACCGGAGAATATGAAACATTGGGTTCGGGGAGAATGTAATTAATTCATATTATTTACTTTAAAAGATATCGTTATTTTAAAATGTTATTACTGTTAGGTTAAGAATACTATTTTCTAATTTCCTTATGATTACTTATGTTACCTTATGTTCAATTATTCATTCCTTATGATTACTTATGTTACCTTATGTTCAATTATTCATTCCTTATGATTACTTATGTTAACTTATGTTCAATTATTCATTCCTTATGATTACTTATGTTAACTTATGTTCAATTATTCATTCCTTATGATTACTTATGTTACCTTATGTTCAAATTATTCATTTATTTGTTGTTATGTATGATATGTTATGCACAATTGTTATGATTGAGGGCAATCATCCGTCAGGATGGCCGAACTGTGGTGGATCGACTAGTCACGGTCCTGGTGTGGTGGATCGGCTAGTTACGATCCTGGGTAGTCGCGGCGCCACGCGGCGGCGAGTAGGAGAGGGAGAGTGCGAAAAGAAGATCGGCACGAGAGTATCGCCACGAGGCGAACCAGTTGTAATGTTCCTAAATATCTGTATATCTATATATATAAAAGAAAGTGTCCGAAGCGATGTAATCCCATAACTCGAGAGTGGCCGAACCGATTTTGATGATTTGTACTTTGATGGAAAGGTATTTTCTCAGTACGGGTTTAAAAAAAAAAAAAAGAAAAAAAAATCGGAAAAAAGGTCAAAAAATCATAATTTCAAAATGTCTTATTTTGACAACCAAGAGTGTTACGACAGGTTTTTTTACGTGTGTATTCTACTTATCTGTCAAACGCACGCATACGCATACGCATGCTATGGAGTTCCACTCTTATTTATACCTCTACTGTGGCATTTGATTCAGTTGCGCAGTTTCTTCATTCGTTGCTGTTTCACCGTCCATATTGCACTTTGCGAATTCGTGTTTTGTTCGATCGAATAACGTTTGCCGGCCATTGCGCATTACAGATTCGGATTTTTTCATTGCGATTTGGTGAGTTTTTGTGAATTAAAATTGATAACGAGAATATATAGAAGAATAGAAATGAATGCCTAATTTGCTAAAAGCTCTAAATAATTCTTTGATATACCTAATCTTATATATATAAAAGAAAGTGTCCGAAGCGATGTAATCCCATAACTCGAGAGTGGCCGAACCGATTTTGATGATTTGTACTTTGATGGAAAGGTATTTTCTCTATTTGAGGAAAATTTTAGGAATTAATTCCTCAATTTTTCAAATGTTTTCTTCAACACTGTAGGTTGAAAATCAACAAATCATGATTTGCTAAATCAGTCTGGTTTTTTTCAGTCTATTTCTATGACTGAAAATCATACAAAACATTCATTGAAATCGGATACAACATTGGTGATATCAGCAAATGTTTTTTTTGTGTATGTGTTGCATTGTTGGTTGACTATTGGGATTTGTCTGTAAGAAGTGGTACGTTTCTATTGTTGTTTCATTGTTTTCAAATTTTCTATTCGTGATTTCATTGTATTGCAGTTGTTCTTCATAATGCCACCAACGAGAAGATCTCATTTAGGCCGACGTTCAGCTGGTGCACGAGCAGTGTCGACTCATCGTGCGAATATGAGTCAAGAAGATAGAAACATTGCGCAACAACGAAGAAATGCAAACCACGTCCAAATTCGTGCGCAACAAACAGAAGAACAACAGCAGGCTGTAATCGATTCGCGTAGATTGGCACAACAAAGTCGTCGAGTAAATCAATGTGAAAATTTTTTGGTGCAAAGTCGACGAATAAATACTGAAAATAGACAGCAAAGAAGAAGTGCTGGCAATGCCAATTTGCTTCGAGTAGCATTCCGATATGATTGTGCATTCAATTATCGATCTCTTCCTGTCGTTCAAATTGGATCAATGGTTGTAGTATGTCCACATTGCAACGCATTGAAATTTCCAGGAGAAACACCTGGATTGTGTTGCCTTAGTGGAAAAGTTAAATTGCCAACATTGCCATCGCCACAGGAACCATTGCGATCGTATCTAGAAGGCGTAACAGCAGAATCAAAGCAATTTCTTGCAAATGTTCAAAACTATAATGGGTGCTTTCAAATGACTTCTTTCGCTGCATCAATTATCAATGAAAGCGGATATAATCCGTCGTTCAAGGTAATTCCTGCTCGAAAGAGTACTCTTCCGTTTCCTTTGAATGATCGCATTTTATTAATTTTGAATTCGTCTCTTGGTAACCAGATTCAAGGGCAGGTGCATCATCGTGCTGGGTCGTTATTGCCGCTTCCTAATGGCGAATATAATTTCTTGCAAATCTATTTCATTGGGAACGAGAGCGATCAAATAAACCGTCGTAGTGCATTGTACAATAGAACGAAAGAAGACATCATCAGAGAATTGCAACGAATGCTTCATGACCATAATGAATTGATTGGATTATTTAAGAATGCGTTAGACAGAATGCTAACAGATGATCATCAAATCGTGATTAAAGCGGATAAAAGGCCTAACTTAGCGCACGAACGTCAATACAATGCACCGACAATTGATGAGGTTGCCATTATTGTAGTCGGTGAGCAAGTGGTATCACGGGATATTGTACTGACGCGCCGAAACAATGGACAATTACAACGTATTAGTGAGACACATCGGTCGTATGATGCACTTCAGTATCCGCTCATGTTTTGGACAGGTGATGACGGCTACCACTTTAACATCAAAATGTTAAATCCAGTTACTGGTTAGTAGACTTCTTCCTTCAATCATGTCACCAAATCAATCAATTAAATGGAATCTTAATTTTATTTTCAAACTTTGCATTTATTTGTTACTTCGGATTCATTTGTTATTAGGTGAAGAAACAACGAAGAAAGTAAGTTCGATGAACTACTATGCATACCGTTTAATGATTCGTCAAAATGAGGATAACTATCTGTTGCGATTTCGGCGATTGCTTCAACAATTCTGCGTGGATATGTATGTCAAAATCGAGACTGAACGGCTCAGTTACATTCGTTTAAATCAAGCGAAATTGCGTTCAGAAGAGTACATTCATTTGCGGGATGCAATAAGAACTGAAGGTGATGCGAGGAATCTCGGTCGACTAACAATCTTACCGGCAACGTATGTTGGCAGTCCACGCCACATGCACGAGTATGCTCAAGATGCGATGGCGTTTGTTCGACAGTACGGTCGTCCTGATTTATTTGTCACCTTCACTTGTAACTCAAGATGGATTGATATTCAGTGCAATTTAATTCCCGGCCAAACATCGAGTGATCGACATGATATCACTGCACGTGTGTTCAGACAGAAGCTGAAGGTTTTAATGGGTTTCATTACTAAACAACGTGTATTTGGTGATGTTCGATGCTGGATGTATTCTGTTGAATGGCAGAAGAGAGGTCTGCCGCACGCGCATATTCTACTTTGGTTCGTTGAAAAGATTCGACCAGACGAAATCGATGCTGTCATTTGCGCAGAGATACCGGATCCAGAAATTGATCAAGAATTGTATGATATAGTCATCAAGAATATGATTCACGGACCGTGTGGCAACAATAACATGGATTCACCGTGCATGGCTAACGGCAAGTGTTCTAAACGCTACCCACGTCCTCTCACTGCGGAAACTATTACCGGCGACGACGGATATCCACTTTATCGACGTCGTTCACCTGATGATAATGGCAGAACAGTTACATTGAAAGTGAAACAAAATGATGTTGTGGTTGATAACAGTTGGATTGTTCCATATTCACCACTACTTTGCAAAACATTTGATGCGCATATCAATGTGGAGGACTGTAATTCGATTAAAGCAATCAAATACGTTTGCAAGTATATTACAAAAGGTAGTGATATGGCTGCGTTTGGTGTTCCGGATCCAAATGCCGATGATGAAGTAACGCGGTATCAAATTGGAAGATATGTTAGTTGCAATGAGGCTCTTTGGCGAATTTTTTCATTTCCAATTCACGACCGTCATCCAACTGTAGTTCATTTGGCGGTGCATCTGGAGAATGGTCAACGTGTTTATTTCACTGAACACACTGCCATTCAACGTGCTGAAAGACCACCAGCTACAACATTGACCAGTTTCTTTTCAACATGTGAGAGTGATCCATTCGCACGAACATTGCTCTACTCTCAGATGCCGCGTTATTACACTTGGAATGCTTCATCGAAAAAGTTTCAACGGCGAAAGCAAGGCGAGCGAGTTCCGGATAATCCAGATGTATTCTCAACAGATGCCATCGGTCGTATTTACACAGTGCATCCATCTAGAAATGCAGAATGTTTCTATTTGCGATTACTGTTGGTAAATGTTCGTGGGCCAACTTCATTCGAGTCACTTCGAACCGTCGATGGAGTACTCTGTCCTACATATCGTGATGCCTGTCAACGTTTGCAATTGTTGGAGAATGATACACATTGGGATATGACTCTTGCTGATGCAATTATGTGCGCACCTGCAAATCAAATACGTTCATTGTTTGCAATCATAATTTCGACGTGTAATCCATCAAATCCGAAAGATTTGTGGGATAAATACAAGGACAACATGTCAGAGGATTTTTTGCATCGAGTTCGTGCTGCAACCGGAGATTTCAATTTGGGAATGACTGATGAGATTCATAATGAATCGTTGATTGCGATTGAGGATATATGTTTGCTTATTAGCGGCAATTTGTTGTGTACTTTAGGAATACCAGCGCCTAATCGTTCAATCCACGATGCTTTTAATCAAGAAATAGAACGAGAACGTGAATATGATCGAGACGCATTGAGCCGAATGGTTTGTGATAATGTTCCATTGTTAAATCCTGAGCAGAAAATCGTGTATGAAACATTGATGAAGGCGATTGATAACGGAAATGGGGGAATATTTTTTATCGATGCTCCCGGTGGTACTGGGAAAACATTTCTTATTTCTTTGCTTTTGGCTACTATTCGTTCGAGATCTCAAATTGCTTTGGCAGTCGCTTCTTCAGGAATAGCTGCTACGTTGTTGGAAGGAGGCCGGACAGCACATTCAGCGCTGAAATTGCCGTTGAATCTCCAAGTGGTTGAAGAACCCACATGCAACATTAGTAGAAATTCCGCTATGGGAAAAGTGTTGCAATGTTGTAAAATCATCATTTGGGATGAATGCACAATGGTGCATAAACGTGCATTGGAAGCAGTTAATCGGACCATGAAGGATTTACGCAATAATTCAAGACGTTTTGGAGGCGCTATGATTCTATTGTCTGGTGATTTCCGTCAAACGTTACCTGTCATTCCAAAATCAACTGCTGCTGATGCAGTTAACGCTTCCTTGAAGTCATCGTCTTTGTGGCGCTTTGTGAAGAAACTTAAATTGAATACGAATATGCGAGTTTCATTACAAAACGATCCTACAGCTGATGTGTTCTCCAAACAACTGATAGCCATCGGTAATGGTGAAGTTCCCGTCGATGTCACAACCGGTTTGATTTCATTTCCGTCGAATTTTTGTAATTTCGTTACATCGAAAGATGAACTAATTCGTAAAGTGTTTCCGGATATTGTTGTTAATTATTTGAATCACGATTGGTTAAGTGAACGCGCAATTTTGGCAGCGAAGAACAAGGATGTGAATGAGATTAATTTTAAAATTCAAAATCAAATTGGTGGTCCAATGCATTCATTCAAATCTGTTGATTGTGTGGTAAATGAAGATGAAGCTACGAATTACCCCACTGAATTTTTGAATTCTTTGGATTTGCCTGGTGTTCCGCAACACATTTTACACCTTAAAGTTGGTTCGGTAGTGATTATGCTTCGAAATTTGCAACCTCCTAAATTGTGTAACGGAACGCGTTTGATTGTAAAGCAAATCATGAATAATATCATTTACGCAACAATTCTCAAAGGCAAGTTTAAAGGAGAACAAGTTCTCATTCCGCGTATTCCTTTGATACCGACAGACATGCCTTTCGAATTCAAACGCATTCAATTCCCGGTTCGTCTTGCGTTCGCCATGACAATCAACAAGGCTCAAGGCCAATCATTGGATGTTTGTGGTCTAAATTTGGAAAATGAATGTTTTTCACATGGCCAACTGTATGTAGCCTGTTCACATGTTGGTAAGCCATCTGCTTTGTTTGTGTTGGCACCGGAACAAAAAACCAAAAATATTGTGTATCACAAAGTACTAGAATAAAGATGATTTTTTGGTAAGAAAATTTTTTATTTAAAAAATGCAACAGTTTCGTTGTATTTTTGGGTGGGACGAAGTCCGCCGGGGCTGCTAGTACTGAATAAACTATTAACCTCACCACGCCTTGGTTACTCGGACACTACAACTCATACACCCCCATACACCTCCATTCATACACCCACATACACCTCCACTCATACACCCACATACACTTCCATTCATACACCCACATACACCTCCACTCATACATCCCCATACACCTCCATTCATACACCCACGTACACCTCCACTCATACACCCACATACACCTCCACTCATACACCCACATACACCTCCACTCATACACCCACATACACCTCCATTCATATACCCACATACACCTCCACTCATACACCCCCATACACCTCCACTCATACACCCACATACACCTCCACTCATACACCCACATACACCTCCATTCTTACACCCACATACCCCTCCACTCATACACCCACATACACCTCCATTCATACACCCGCATACACCTCCACTCATACACCTGCACAAAATATAGAACATAATTTTGACATTTCATAAATATAGGATAGAATCTAGTAAAATAAATTATGTATTGTATTGTAAATAATAGTAATAAATCTAATATAAAAAATAGGATTAATTATTTAATAATATAACTAACGTGATCCAGCAATACTTACTTTTATATAATCTTGAAGTACATCAATGAGAGCTTCACATACTTTTGGAATGATTTTTGAAATTGTTTGTTTTGAAATTTTAAATAAGTACATAAGGGAGTGATATGAATCCCCTGTTGCCAAAAATCGTAATGTCACACCAAGACGCACTTTTGCAGGGATTGCTTCCCTAAAATTTGTGTCCTTCGCAGCAATTTTTGGCCCGATTAAATTTAGCAATTGTTCAAATTCAGTAGAGGACATGCGGAAAAAATTTTTAAAGCCACCGTTACACCTGTATTCCAGATTGATTGCGTTTACGTCGTCCAAAATTAAATCTTTAATCATATCACTGGCACTATATATTCTTCTGCTACGTAAACTCGGACGCATCCAAAATCTTCGTTTTTTAGGCATTTTTTTTGCATTTGCTATTACTATAACTGCAGCAGCACCAGTTATTACTTCGTCGTCACTGTACATTTTTTGGTTCGTTGCGTTTGGCGTTTCACTACTGACTGAATGAGAAAGAAATGGCTTTGCCGCGGTGCATAGCAGTGGCACGGCCGTGCCGCCTTGTGCCGCCTTTTGCCGAACGCTGTGCTGATCTGCAGTGCCGATCGGCAAATGCCGAGCCGTGCCGACCCAGTGGGGACGCAGCTTAACATATTCGAGAAGGTTCGGCTCTCATGTCCGCTACGCGTAAACAAGACCGGATACAAAAACGGTCACATACGTATTTCTTCGAAACATCACGCGATCGACCAAACTACGCAGAATTTCAAGCTAACGTTTCGAAACGCGTAAGATAGAAAAGGAAAGACAATCGAAAGATAGACAAAGACAAACTCAAATTCGGCTACAGCGCCGCCAGTCGGAAATCGCTCTCCGAATTTGAGTCTCCTTGTTCAGCGAATCACTCTTGATTTGGAAACGGCCGAGAGCAGATGGGCATACGATCCCGCTCCTCCGTATATACCAAATAGAACGAATAGTGTAGAGCTTGTCGTTCTTTCGAGCCAGTTAAGAACGTGGTGGAGAAGGTGCAGGGCGTGAACGGATTGGGGTCCGATCCGGTAACGCCAATACTTCCGCTACACGTTTTAACTGGAGTGAAAAAGAGTCGGAAACGCCAGAAGTGCAGTACATAAACGGATTGGGATACCATCCGGTACCAACGACACTTCCGTTTATAACGAGGAATCTCGTGGGTTATTTCCGAAAGTTTCTAGTTCAGCAGTGGTAAAAACCACCTAAGACTGAGGAAAAAGATACGTATCGTTGGACCGATCGGTCGTATCCGAAGTTTCGAGTTTGACCTTCGAACCTCCCTTGACTGTCGAACGGTTAAAACCCCACCTAGACGGGCCTTCGTGGTGTATTCCGTGGGTGGGCTTGCCGCCCTCCAGTCGGTGCTAGGAATTTTAATTACGTGTCCAGCATCAGGCGACCTGCTGAAGCGGTATTTCGAAAATACGCCAACGTGTGCGTGGAATACCGCTCAAGAGCAACAGTGGGAAACGTACGCTAATCGTAAGTCGTTGCGAACGCAGACAAGGTACAGTCCCACACCGTACACGGACGGATTACGAGGACGGTAAGAAACCGAGGATTCGACAACATTTGGAGCCTTACAACCTCCATCTGTTGCCCTTTCCTACGACGGTCGAGATCACGCAGTATAGGAAGAATCGAGGTATAATCTCGTCTTCCTTAGAACTGCAATCAAACGTTTCCTGATTTAAAGGGAACATAAATAAATACAGTCCACCTGTTTCGCCGCGTAACGCAGCGGCAGAGAATCCCCGCTCCTGAGTGCGACAAGCACAGCTAGGAGCGCGAGAACTTCAGAACGAGACGGAAAACGTGACTAACGTTACCGTGTATTTACACCAAGTTCCGTCCTTTTTGTTACAGAGAAGAGTGACGCCAGCCGACGACTCGTCGAAAGAGAGGCGGATTACCGCGCCAGGCGACGAGTCGATTGATTTTAATTTATTTTTCAATTGTTGAAAAGCGGCAAACGGCCAAAAATTCTGGTTCTTTTTCTTTCTGTAAATTTTGTTCTGTTTTATTTTTTTTTGATTATTACAAGTTTTTTACGTTTCGTTTGTTTTGTTTTATTCTTTTTTTCAAATAAACGGCGTCGTCGAAGATCGACGACGCGAAAATACAATTAAAACAAACGATTTACTTTTCCTACGTCCTACTCCTTCGTAATCCGGACACCCGTTAGACGAGGTTCTCAAATAAATATTTGAGCCCTCCATATTCTAACAATATGTTATTTTCAATGTACAAAGTACATGAATCTGGATGGTACTTTTCGTAAAAACAGTGAAAACAACAATTTCAAGCACCACCTACATCTAATAAAAGTTCTGTTTTCACAGAAATTACAAAATTTTGTATTTAACTCTGATGGAAAGGCCGCTTCATTTACATTGATAAAATGTGAACGATTTTCGGATAGTCGTACCTTGTAGCTCGTACTTTTTACCTTATACTTCAGGTAAAAAGGGATATAACTGGGAAAAACAGTTTTATGACATTACCTGCTAACTCATGTTACTGTTCTAAAATGAAACGCTATGTTTTGTACCTTTAAAAATATTCGACTATGTCCTTTTAAAATTTAAGATCCAACCCATACTTTGTATTAAACTGGCAAACGGGATCACCTTTCCTTTGTTTCTAGTTAATTCTATTTAGTTCGTCATAACAAATTGATACTTGGTTATCTCAAAACAATCGAGGAAAATCATTATTAATTAATTTCTACTATTAATAATTCTACAGTTTTGTTTATGTTATAAAAGTAAGAACTCTTCTTATTGAAAAATGCCACAGCGTGCACAATACTGGTAAAAAGGGGAATCTCATTTTAATTTATTAATTTTCAATCTGAAAGTATTTTGATTTTCAAAAATCGTATTAATAATATACATATGTGCGCTCATACATGGGACTAATAAAAAAAATTTCTTTTTTTTCAATAATTAAAATATGATCAGGGGGTCTTAAAACGTGTATTTCCGTAAAATAAATTTTACAAAATTTTGTTTTCATTATGGGTACTTTGCTTATGTGCGCCTACATACATAGGTCGGAAAGTAAAAATGCCTGGGCAGTCGAGAATCTCGGCTCGAGAATCCAAATCGTATGCCGTTGACGGGAGGTCGGATTTCAGTTGTTAAGAGCGAGAAGGCAAATGTGAGCCTTTCTCGCTCGACTCCCACGAGGCGATCCGAAATTACTTCGGGCAGCTTCGGAGAATCGAGAAAGAGGACATGCGTCAGTTTGCCTTTGTCGTCTTTCCGAAACTCCACGAGCTCACGTACGCGTATCTAGCATGTTAAAGTGTGCATCCGGCGCACAGTGGGCGACATGAGGACAAAAATCGAATTTTAACTTTTGTTTAGATGACCGAAATTAATTATTTCACGTCTTTAACAATACTTTAAAGTTTATGAAAATCAAGTAAAATCAGTTGAAAGTTATTAAATATAAGTTGATATGTATATTTAAGTATTGTCGTTAACGCTCATCCGTTTAGTTTCGTAATATTTTTATATTTGTTCAAACTCATCGTATACAGCTAGAGCTACGTGAAAAATTATGAAAAAATTTGCTTGTATAGCTTTTTATATATTGCATCGATAAAAAAATGTTTAATATTGTTTTGAAATATGTTTAACAATTATTTTCAAGTTTAAAAATTGCCCCAGCGTATTAGCTCGATTTTGAATAAGAAAGTAAACTTCCGATGCGAAATTTAATAAGTTTGCCTCATTATGCCTGAACGAAACTAGGATAAATCTTTTCTTTAAAGTATCCTTAAAATTAAGAAACAAATCCCGTTTGCATATTTTTGCCTATTGAAAAGATATTAATAATATAGTATTATATGTATTTTCACGTAGATATTTAAGGGGAAATTCCCAGGATCAAGAAAGGCTATTTATGTGAATCTCTCGTAAAAAATATCTTGAATTAAGTTCATTGCAAGTGTTAATGACATTTTAAAATTAATAACACATTGTTATTAACAAATGAATATATTTAAAATGGAATTTATACTACTTGATGAACGAAATACAGGGTATTCGGCCACCCCTGGGAAAAATTTTAATGGGAGATTCTAGAGGTCAAAATAAGACGAAAATCAAGAATACCAATTTGTTGATAGAGGCTTTGTTAAAAAGTTATTAACGTTTAAATTTCCGCCCGTACTGAATTTTTTTCTCGAAAATGCGCAGGATTTCAGGGGTATGTCTATTCACCAGAAGTGATTGTAATTGACCCCCGCAACCGAAAATAATTTTTCTAGAAGGATTCGAAATTTTTGAATATAATTGTTAATAACTTTTTAACGATGCCTTCATCAACAAATTGGTATTCTTGATTTTCGTCTTATTTTGGCCTCTAGAATCCCCCATGAAAATTTTCCCCAGGAGTAGCCGAACACCCTGTATATTGGACTATCTCGCATTACTGGACTATGCTCGTTTCTACATTCGAACTTTACCTTTTATCCACTAGATGAAATACGGAAAACCTTAAATCTCACAATTTGAAGTGTATCATGTTGACTATAAATGTAACCGGTTTGACAGGCTCAATTTACTTCGATTTGCGGTTTATACGTATTTCATCCGTATAATTTCGTGTTTACTCCATATTTTCATAGTTTTGTACTATTACGCCATATTACTTGTTACTTTTATAATATTCACTTATATTTTATTAAAAACTGTTTTCCTTAAAAATTATTTTCTTTGCACCTTTATAATTTTTTTTTCTTCCCGATTTATTCTGTTTGCTAATTCAAGTTGCGTTATATACTTCATAAGATGGCTGATATTATACTTAAAAATAAAATTTTATGTGAATGTATTTCTAATAGTAATGATAAAAGAAAGTCACATCTAGAACTAATAATAGAATATATAAAAAAAGATAAGAACTACAATAAAACGCAACTATTACAAATAAAAAAACATGTAGCTAATAGTTTTATTTCCAAATATTCAAAATATTGGGCAAATGTTAATCGAGCACGAGCAATCTTTGTAAAAAAGTACACGCAGTTTATGGAAAACGAAGTTAAAATATCATTTGAAATGATGCGCCCCAAACCTGCTATTATTAATCCCAATGATAGTTCATCGTGTGGCAATGTAGGGAATCGTGGTCGTGGCCGTCCACGCAAATGGTACGAAGATTGTAGCAGTAAGACCCAAAAAAGACGGTCACATGAGCTTCGTAGCAAGTATAGCCAAGAAGAGTTGGGGGCAGCTGTTGCACCCAACAATAAAAAATACTGCAAATATTTGCTACCAGAGAATGAACAAAAAGAATCATTTATAAATGAAGTTCTGGCAATGTATATAGACTTGGGTCTATCAAAGAGAAAATACGAATTGCTTCGAACTTATAGTGAACGCTTATTCGGAGATAAACTTTATCCTCCTTATGCGAAGATTCAGGCTGCTAAAAAAAAATGTTACCCTGAAAATATAACTGTCACTGAAAATGGTGCTGAAATCAAATTACAATCCCTTCTGGATCACACAACATCTCAAATCATGAAATCACTACCAAATCAAGTTTTCCCCGATATAGACACTGAAAAGTTAACTTGACATGGAAAGTGGGGAATGGATGGTGCTTCTGGCCAACAAAATTTTAAACAAAAGTTAAAAGTTAATATTGACAGACAGTCGCGATAGTAGTTGTGTTTTATGGAAAAATGATAGGCCATCCTCTGTAAGATTTTGCAGACCAATTAAATTTAAATTTGCCAAAGAAACAGCATCCAACACTTTGGAGAATTACAATTTCTATATGAATGAATTTAAAAATCTGCAGCCTACAGCTACAGTGGAAAATGCGTCCAATAAATGTTTTAAAATCGCTCACGCTTTATATTGTACCATGATTGATGGTAAAGTGTGTAATGTGTTAACAGGCCAGAAATCGACGACATCCTGTAATATATGTAGAGTAAGCCCATCACACATAAATAATTTACATTATGTAAAAGAACTAAAAATTAACGAAGAGAATTATAAATTTGGTTTATCCACCCTTCATTGCTGGATACGATTTATGGAGTGCTTATTACACGTTTCGTATAACCTAGATTTTAAAGAGAGTTGTGCCACAGGAAATAATAAGATGTTACAACAAATCAGAAAGAAACAAATTCAGGATGATTTAAAATCCCAATTGTCTATAACAGTTGATGTTGTGAATCAAGGACACGGTACAACTAATGATGGCAATACAGCTAGGCGGTTTTTTTCGAATCCTGCGATTGTTTCTAGAGTACTTGGAATCGACCAAAGACTAGTAGAAAGGTTTGGTAACATCTTACATGTAACCGCAAGTAATCACACACTAGATATGGAAAAATTTGAAATATATGCCAGAGAAACTGCAGAAATATTTATTAATTTGTACGGATGGTACAAAATGCCCCCTTCTGTACATAAAGTGCTACTACATGGTAGTAATATTATGCGAAAATTAGTTCTACCTATAGGCTACTTTTCAGAAGAGGCTCAGGAATCTGGAAATAAAATATTTAAAGCTGACAGACGTTATAATAGTAGAACTTGTTCTCGTAAAAGCAGTAATGAAGATATAATGAACCATCTTCTTATTTCGTCGGATCCTAGTATTAGTGCTAACAGATTACAAAAAGATAAGATGACGAAAGAATTATCAACTGAAGCGAAAACATTAATCAAGTGGACCGATAATGAAAATGATGATGACGTTGTTTCGGAAGAATCAGCTAATTATGACACTATTTCTGACGAATCTTTAGATATTGAGGATTGCTTTGGAAATCTTGAGGAAGATTAGATAGAGGCAGAATAAAATTGTGTTTACTACATAACAATAAATATTCCCATAGTAATATAAATAAAAAAACAGATTAAAATTAAAAAAAAACAAAAAAAAACCTTTTTTTAGTCTGGTACCTTGTCGTGGAGAAAACTCTTATAATTCCATATATTTTAAAATATAATTAAAACAGCAATTAAACCAAATCCAGTCACTGTTTAATTTGAAGATAATGTTCAATATTAACAATCCAGAAATCATCACTAATATATATATATATGTGAAATCTTTTCCATATAAAATTCACCGTGGTTAATTTTATAATTTTAATTTGATGTTCGAAATAAGCGACCTCAAAAACACACATTAGACCACCAATATTAAAATAATTTCATCCAATATTCAATGAGTTATCGATTTTTGCCCATATTTTTCGGAATCCGCCAGGTTGGATCAGCCATTTTGAATTCTACAATTTCGAATACAAATTCAAAACCAGCATGCCCACTTACTCAGGTATATTAATTTTCAAAAAAATTTATTAAGTTTTGATTTTTCCGTCCGCCATATTGAATCGACCATTTTGAATTCGATCATTTTTATTCAAAATTTGAAATCTATGTCCAAAACAACCTAGAGATACCAATTTTCTAAAAATTTACGGCAAAATTCACTGAGTTACCGAATTTTGTCCATTTTAGCTCGATTTTGCCCACTGTGCGGCGGTGCTTTTCTGGCATCACTGCTCTGGTACAAGGAACACGTGTCGTTACTGGTAATCCCGTTTATCCCTACGCATCCCTATAAGACTTTTTAGACAACATTAGAATTACAGGTCCGGATGACCAAACGCATCTGAAACGTCTTAAGGAAGTTCTCACGTGATTAGCTACGTACAATATTCAAATTAACATGGAAAAAAGCGAATTCCTAAAAGAAGGTATACACTACTGCGGTCACTATATCGATAAGTACGGAATATATAAAGAAAAAAATAAATTAGAAGCTATTGAGAAAATACCACGACCCAGCAATATCACTCAATTACGTGCAGTTCTAGGATTATTACATTATTACGGGCGTTTCATTAGAAAAGGTGTACTGAATAAGCATGGTAAAAGTGCCTCCAAACCAATTGAACGGGGCTAATCCACTCGATAGATGGTTCGAAAAAACGCTTTTTCACAGAGTTTCAACCCGGTGTGTCTACTACAGGGGTAATTACGGGGTGAAAATCATATTTTAGTTTATCCTTAATATCTTTCATTCTGCTCAATTAAAAATTATGAAAAAAATCATGGTTATTTTATCGATTGATGTACATATTCGAGAATTTTTTCAAAATTTTTGGATGTAAATTCGATTTTTAAAAAATTCGAAAATATTTTAACCGGCGATTTTGTATCGAAGTTATCAAGTGACCACGATTGTTTTTATACAGTATAAAGCTCTCAAAATAATTAGTAATCTCTAATTTTTTCAGATTTTTCGAAGGGGTGGGACGTAGACAAAAAAATAAAAAACGATTAAAAAATGGTGAAAAAGCTTTATATTGCCTTAATTACTTATGTGACCATGTTCATATTTTCACAGCTTTAGCGTAACATTATGACTATTAATGCGTAATTTTTCAGATTTTTTGGAAAAGTGTTTTTGGAAGAATTGTTAAAGAATTATTAATTCATATTTCCTAATTTTTCATACGGAACAAGGCCGCACATGCTGTTAAAATAGATATAATTAAAATATATTTGTTTACATACTTTGTTAACTAGTTGCTATATGTAGTTTCAAATACGTGTGGTACCGGACTCCTGTTAATTAGAACTGCCTATAGATATGCTATAAATCAAGTCAACAGATATGTAGTTAGTAGTATAAAATAATTGTAATTTAGAAATACGATATCAAGTTGGACCGTTATTGTGATTCAAATTTTGCCAGAAACTTGCAAATTCAAAAAAGTACCATAGGTTACGTTATTTTTCTTGGTGATAGACCCATGAGTTGGTGCAGTAGGAAATAACCAATTATTAATTTATCAAGCGTCGAGGCGGAATTTGTTGCTGCCATGGAATGTATGAAAGATATTTTATATGCAAAAACGTTGATAGAGGAACTAATGAATAAAAGTGACAGCTAAATTAAAGATAGATAGTCAAAGCACATTGCAGATATTGAAAACGTATAGACGATAGGTATCATTTTCTGACAAAGAAATTTAAAGAAGGATTGTTAAAGTAAGAATATTGCCCATCAGCGGAACAATTAGCTGATGTTTTTACAAAACCATTGGCTGGATTAAAGTTTAACTTGTTTAAAGAAAAATTATAACTGAATAAGTTTGATTTAATATGTGAATTGGAAAAATACTATAATTAGGGGAGCATGTTCGGAAAAACACATTTATTGTTTCCAGTTTGTAATTATAAACATTTTAGATTAAGTTCGCAAGACTGTTGAATATATAATGTGCAGGTGTGTAAGGAGCTATACATGATTGTATGAATGTAGAGGGAGCGTTAGAAATTAGAAGAAGTCAGATAGCGAATCGAACACATGACAGCAACACAATTTAAAGCAATACACAACATTGAACTAGCCAATAATACAGTTGAGCAAGACAATATAATCCAATGTGTACACAATTACATAAATGATATCTGAAGTCCAGTAGATCAGGAAAACCAAATACTGGCTCCTGCAAAAGACTTGATGAAAATAAGAAAGAAAGTAAATTTCAATAAAGACATGATGAAATGTAAAATGCAGTACTTAAAAATTTCATAAAAAAAGCAATAGTTCAATTAACATACATTATAAATGGAATATTCAAATACATGTACTTTCCAAAGCATTGGAAAGAAACTAATATAATACCCATCTTTAAACGTTGAAAAAATAAAGCAAACCCAGGAAGTTACAGACCAATAAACTGGCTAATAACATTAAGAAAGATAACAGAGAAAATTATATTAGATAAACTTAAAGACCATGGAGAATAAAATAGGTTAACCAAAGATATACAATTTGGTTTTAGGAAAAAGCACCACACCATAAAACAAGTAGTTAGAATTATTAACGATATAAGCCTAAGTCTTAATAAAAATAAAATAAAAATATTATTATTATCAGACATACAGAATGTTTTTGATGAGGTTTAGATATGTAGTCTTATATAAAAGATGATAATGGAAAAATACCCACTCAACTAACTAAAACTAATTCATTCCTATATGCTCAAAAGGAAATTGAAAATAATATATAACAATGCTAGCTCCAACAAAAAGGGATTTGTTTAAGGAACCACAGCTAATTAAAATATATCTTAATGGTATACTAAAATTTTTTGATGATACCACCATATATGCAGAATCTTTTAATGCAATAATTGTAATTATTTTTGCAATACAGCATTAATGCAATAATGTAGCAAAAAAAATACAAATACACATAAATAATCTAGAGAAATGTTACGATAAATGGAAAATAAATATAAACCCAGACAAAACAGAAGTCATAATCTTTAGTAAAAAGAAAAAAACAGTAAAATATTTATGCCAATAATAATATACATATAACACAAATACATCACCAATAAAGAGTGTGAAATACCTTGGGATTCGCCTGGACTGTAAACTAATCTACCAAAACCACATTACAGAAACTCTGAGAAAAACATAACCTGTTTAAAGAACTCTAGAGAAGTCTAAAGACTCTTCCCTCAACTGATTGTGTCAAAATATCCCACCTTGTTCTAAATTTACGATCGCACTGTAGTTCTGCAGGGCTCACACCTGTAGTGCAGAGTAGTGACGATCTTCAGTGAAACATAAATTTAATGAACACATTAAGCTTATCGTACTAATAATTTAAATTTTTCATGAAACGTTCTCACCGCATTTACAACAGCAACGTTTAGCGCCGGGCGATACGCAGCAGTACTGTGGTTTATTAAATCATTATCATATTTATATAATTTTGTGTTTTGATGTTACTTATCCCATGTTTGATCATGAATACATTAAATAGTTTTGAATAAACAGTTGGACCATTATCCGTCACTAGCTTCAAAGATAAATCTTACGTGGAAAAATATTCTTTAAAAGATCAAATCGATGTTTCCGCAGTCATATTTTTAATTTCTTTAATGTTAATCCTTTTAGAGAATACATCAATAATTATTAAATACATTACCCATTCTATTGAATCTGAAAAAATCCGCATGAAGCCGATGATTTGGCCCGTCTGGTCAATTCCACGTGTGCGATGATGATTTCGGTGGATTATTTGCATTTTCTAGACACACCTCACATGTTTCACGCACATTCTCCATCACTCTGTCAATTTCGAGCCACTACATGTATGATTGTACAATGCCCTACATACGCGCGATTCCTATGTGCGAACTATGCATTTGTGTAATAATTCTTTGCTCAGCGAGTCCGAAATTACTATTCTGTGTCCCCACATGACAAAACAGACTTCCCAGATGGCGCGCCGGATGCACACTATGCCAAATCAGAAATCACGCCTACGTGAACTCGTAGTTTCGGAGAGTCGACAAAGCGAAACTATTACTCGCCCTCTTACTCAATTCTCCGAAACTGCCCGAAGTGAGCACGGATTTACTTCGAAACAGTGTAGCCAGATTTGACATAAATGAGTGCATCGACGTCGACACTAGAAACGGCGCACTTCCTTAACGTCTAATGGATTGGTGGGGACAGCAGGCATGCAGGGTGTCCACGCTAAAGTGTGACTTACCTGCTGCGCTGACAATAGGGCCCCGTTAGTGCACCGCTATCGATCACGGCAAGGTCGAACACCCCGACGAAAATAAACTGATGGGACCACAGACGAGGTATATGAATAGACCCAGTGATGCCAGAAAAGCACCGTCGGGTGCACACTCACACATGCTAGATACGCGTACGTGAGCTCGTGGAGTTTCGGAAAGACGACAAAGGCAAACTGACGCATGCCCTCTTTCTCGATTCTCCGAAGCTGCCCGAAGTAATTTCGGACCGCTTCGTGGGAGTCGAGAGAGAAAGGCTCACATTTGCCTTCTCGCTCTTAACAACTGAAATCCGACCTCCAGTCAACGGCATACGATTTGGATTCTCGAGGCGAGATTCTCGACTGCCCAGGCATTTTTACTTTCCGACCTACATATGTAGGCGCACATAAGCAAAGTACCCATAATGAAAAAAAAATGTTGTAAAATTTATTTTACGGAAATACACGTTTTAAGACCTCCTGATCATATTTTAATTATTGAAAAAAAAGAAATTTTTTTTATTCCCATGTATGAGCACACATATGTATATTATTAATACGATTGAGTATAAATAGCTAAATGAATTTAAATGAAACTTTACATTTAAGTTTTATGTTCTCATTTCAAAGTCCGGTTAGACTTTGACTATAATCAGTCCATGGATAATAATGATTATATCTCTTGTTTCATAGTTGTTCCGATCTATGTATAGGCATAATGTATACAAAATCTTTTAAATGTTTCATATAAATCTTAGGACGAATTAAATTTTATATAAAAAAATTATATAAACTTTTTCTCTATCTTCTCTAGAAAAGAAAAAATTAAATGAAATCTTATACATTACATGCTTACTTAAATCGCATTGAAAACGAATACCACAAATGTTTTAGAATAATGTGCAAAATGTGATTACGATTTTCGCTAAGACAAATTGAAAACTCGGTTCTAACAAGGAAAAGTTGGAATGGTACCCGATTTTGGATTAGGTTTTACTTTGAGATATTATTAAAGTTATTCCAGATACTTATCTTCAGAAATAGAAATACATTCAGCAACCAGCGTAGCGTGAATGACAAGGTATTTGCTTGCAAGTTCCGAGCTTCTTCTGCTCTGCAGGTTCAAACCCTGCCAAAACAAATCCTTTTTTTTTATTTTTTTCTATCATATTTTAATCGTACACTAAATGTGACATTATATTTTTGTCTGACCTTCGAATATTTTTTTTTAAGTTGAATTTAACCAATTACATTTAACATATGTTATTTTCAATGTACGAAGTACATGAATCTGGATGGTACTTTTCGTAAAAACAGTGAAAACATAACAATTTCAAGCACCACCTATGTTGGGAATTCCAACACTTAGTAGCGGACCCCTTATTTAGTTAACATTAGTTAAATTACTTGATTAGCAATTTGGCAAGTACCTTAGGGTACAAAGCAAATTGCCGTACTATTAAGCCGTTAAGCACCGTACTTTGGGACCACACCTGCCCCTTGGGACCGCGGACATCCACCCCTGTACCACCCTTAGTGGGCGGGATTTCGAATATCTGAGGACTGGCCCACGAGGGATGGACAGGGGCTTGATTGGATACACAATGTCTCCACCTATTTGGGAATCCGTATATATTCGCGGGGCATAGGACTCTTCAATTAGAACATTTCAGAACAGTTAGAATACCTCAAGAACCGTTGCAAATTAGAATCGAACTAAGGATTAAAATTGAACCAAGAACATTGAAAAACTGTTAACACATATGTACATATTGTAAATAAATTCAAGTATTGATAAATAGTATTGAACTTTCTATTTACTAAATAAAACGGCTCCACGAACCTTGTGGGAGCCTACAACCTACATTTAATGAAAGTTCTGTTTTCACAGAAATTACAAAATTTTGTATTTAACTCTGATGGAAAGGCCGCTTCATTTACATTGATAAAATGTGAACGATTTTCGGATAGTCGTACCTTGTAGCTCGTACTGTTTACCTTATACTTCAGGTAAAAAGGGATATAACTGGGAAAAACAGTTTTATGACATTACCTGCTAACTCATGTTACTGTTCTAAAATGAAACGCTATGTTTTGTACCTTTAAAAATATTCGACTATGTCCTTTTAAAATTTAAGATCCAACCCATACTTTGTATTAAACTGGCAAACGGGATCACCTTTCCTTTGTTTCTAGTTAATTCTATTTAGTTCGTCATAACAAATTGATACGGTTATCTCAAAACAATCGAGGAAAATCATTATTAATTAATTTCTACTATTATTAATTCTACTGTTTTGTTTATGTTATAAAAGTAAGAACTCTTCTTATTGAAAAATGCCACAGCGTGCACAATACTGGTAAAAAGGGGAATCTCATTTTAATTTATTAATTTTCAATCTGAAAGTATTTTGATTTTCAAAAATCGTATTAATAATATACATATGTGCGCTCATACATGGGACTAATAAAAAAAATTTCTTTTTTTTCAATAATTAAAATATGATCAGGGGGTCTTAAAACGTGTATTTCCGTAAAATAAATTTTACAAAATTTTGTTTTCATTATGGGTACTTTGCTTATGTGCGCCTACATACATAGGTCGGAAAGTAAAAATGCCTGGGCAGTCGAGAATCTCGGCTCGAGAATCCAAATCGTATGCCGTTGACGGGAGGTCGGATTTCAGTTGTTAAGAGCGAGAAGGCAAATGTGAGCCTTTCTCTCTCGACTCCCACGAAGCGGTCCGAAATTACTTCGGGCAGCTTCGGAGAATCGAGAAAGAGGGCATGCGTTAGTTTGCCTTTGTCGTCTTTCCGAAACTCCACGAGCTCACGTACGCGTATCTGGCATGTGTGAGTGTGCAACCGACGGTGCTTTTCTGGCATCACTGGGCCACATGCACCCCAAAACTCTGTCATAAATGTATCGTAGACTGAGCGTCCTTCAGTGGCCCTTACCTTTGACTCTCTTAGAAAATACATTGTCGCTAGCGTTTCTGGAAAACAAAAGCCGATCCCCTATTTCGGGGGAATGTCCACGCGTCGCGTCCAACCATTGTTGCCGTGGCGAAATCGACTGTTTTGCCTTCGCCTTCGAAAAAGATTAAGCAAAAGAGTTTCCTTTATTGAAAGAAGAAAAATTTTCCAGTCTTTCATTTTCAGTAGTGGCGGTCTCAACTTCCATTCATTTTCGTATGATTGATTTTTATGAGTTAGCGTCTTTTTAAATTGCTAAACAAAGAGGACAAATAGGGCAGTATTTTAAAATTTTTTCAGATTTAAAATTTAAAATAATATTGAAATTCATTTGGTTGTTCAGACCCAATTGTATTAATAGAATAAATATATGAATGCACGTCCATTAGCATAGTAAAAAAATGTCTTTTTTTTAATAGTTAAAATATGATCAGGGGGTCCTAAAACGTCTATTTCCGTAAAAAAATTTTTGAAATTTTTGTTTCATTATGGTTTTTGCTTATATACGCCTACATAGCTCGGAAAGTCAAAAATGCCTGGGCAGCCGAAAATCTCGGCTCGAGATTATGCGAGAACGAATTTCAGCTATGTTGAGAGCAAGAAGGATTTACTCACATTCGCCGCATTTCTCGAATCCACGAAGCTATACGAAACGCCAGAACTCATATACAAGGTGGCTGGCATTAGTGTGTGTAAGTGGAGGGGCAGTTCCCTTTGGGCACGGGTCTGCCGTCTGATAATACTGCACTGTCTTTTTCAATTCCTCCCATAGTCAACTCACATGTATTTACGCACACACTACAGCTGGCTGCCCATCAATACTAATTCAGTGCCTAGTTTTTCAACTGACCGCCATCCATGAGAAGAGGCCGCTAAAATCACCTCCGAATTTTCAGGTCGGTGTGGTACCGCCTTGTCCCCACGTTTGATCCTCGCGTAGCCCACACCATTCGACTTCAGCGGCACACTCTTACATAGCCGTAGCAATTCCGTATTTTCGAGGGAGATAGTACTATTATTCGTGCATAACTTTTCATGAATGAAAACGTAAATACGGAAACTGTACTGTATTGTTAATAAAAGTCAATTATTTTTCCTTACATATACGGGGTGTTCGGCTACTCCTGGGAAAAATTTTAATACGGGATTTTAGAGGCCAAAATAAGATGAAAATCAAGAATACCAATTTGTTGATGGAGGCTTCGTTAAAAAGTTATTAACATTTAAAATTCTGCCCGCACTGAATTTTTTTCTCGAAAATGCGCAAGATTTCGGGGGTATGTCTATTCACCAAAAATGATTGTAATTGATGCCCGCAATCGAAAATAATTTTTCCAGAACGATTTGAAACTTTTGAATTTAATTGTTAATAACTTTTTAACGAAGCTACAATCGAGAAATTAATATTCTTGATTTTCGTGTTATTTTGGCCTCTAGAATCCCCCATTAAAATTTTTCCCAGGGGTGGTCGTACACCCTGTATATAACGAAATTAAATGTTCTTAATAGACTAAACTTAGAGTCTTATTACAACGATTTCAAATTATCCGCAAATTGTTTTCCAATGTATTGCAAAGATGTAGAATTTAAAATTTGAAAAGGGAAGAGAGTCTTGAAGTGGAAACATGTGGGCTGTCTTGAGAGGATGATAGGCAACAAGGAGTGCTTAAGTCTTAAAGGTCGTGTCTCTATTGAATTTCGAAAAAGTGACCGTAGGCTTGGAAAGTTTATGGTGACAAGGAACCCTTGAAGGCACAGGAAGTTTTCTAATGTTGGAAAGTGCTGCAAGCGGCAGAAGTTTTGCCTGCTTGTACACCCCAAATAACCCTATGAGCAGGTCAACTATTCTGCATTTCTCATTTTACCACATGGCAATAATTTCTCTACACTGGATTCGAGCAAAGAGTGGGAAAAACGTTGCTTTTCCAACGCTTTTTCCAACGACCAACAGTTTCTCCAGAGTAATCTGCCAGTGCGTATCGAGTCTATCCAAAGCGTTTTTTAATTATTTAATTTAAATTCTTTTTTTCTATTATAGTTGTTTAAATATCGCGTTAATTCGTTGCGTATAAGAATAGTAAAATATTATCCGTCACCCGGTATTGTTTTTCTGCGTATGTAACCGACTCGAGACGGTTCGACTCTCGTGTCCGCTACGCAAAAACAAGACAGGTTATAAAAACTGTCACATACGGATTTCTTCGAAACATCACGCGATCCACGAAATTACGCGTGATTTCGAGCTAACGTTTCGGCGCGTGTATAAAGAGAAGGTACGACAATAATAAGTTGGACAAAGACGAATTCAAATTCGTCTACAGCGCCGCTAGTCGGAGATTCGCCCCTCCGAATTCGACTAACCGTGCTGGATCGTCACTCTAAATTTGGAATCGGTAGAGAGCACATGGGCATACGAACCCGCTCCCCCTTAACCACTTGCGCTAAAAAGACGTGCCACGCACGTCGAGATGCTTTTGTCTCAAACCCGCGAGCGACGTGCACACCACGTCGATAGGCATTTATCGCAAAAATGAAAATAACGTGGTGCACACGTCGCCTAGCAACGAGATTGTTTATTTCTCGAGCTACAGCTCTAGAGTGCACGGCGTCGCACAGTAATAGATTTATATTATTTTTTATCATATCAACTCATATTGTAAAATGGAGAATAATAGTGAAATCAGTGATATTGATAATAATAGTGAACTCAGTGATATAGTTTTGACAAGTACAAGGAGAAAACGATTAATTATTACATCCGATACTGATACAGATAGCGACTGCGAGGAAATTGTTTGTCCTGTTGGGAAGCGGCGTAGAATTATAGTATCTGATAGTGAAGAAGAAAGTAGCAGTGAAGAGCGTGAACTTAATTTTACATCTGAAGAATGGATATGGGGAAACAAGGAAAACAATAGCAAAATTTGGCAGTACTCACGGATTCCTGGAATAAATATAGAAATGGCAGAAGAAACCATAGCTTTGCAAATGCTAAACCAAATTTTACCAAAAGACTTTTGGAATATCATTGTTACAGAAACCAATCGTTACGCGAGTCAAACAATAGGAAATACAGCCCGAAAAATAAGACAATCTGAGGAAAATTGGAGGGATACGAATATTGATGAAATTCATGCTTATTTTGCGTTATGCATCTTGATGGCACAAGTGAAAAAGTCGAATGTCCAATCTTATTGGTCAGGAAGAAGTATTATTGAAACTCCCATTTTTCGAAAAACAATGCCATTACGAAAATTTATGCAACTCTCCCATTTTTTACATTTTTCTAATAATGAAGTTGTGGATAAAGATGATCGTTTGTGCAAATTACGAGATATAATCGATTATCTCAATGAGAAATTTACGAGTATGTACACTCCCGAAGAATATGTGTCATTAGACGAATCTCTAATGAAATATACCGGTCGAATGTCATATAAACAGTTCAATCCATCAAAGAGGGCACGTTTTGGAGTCAAATTTTATAAATTGTGCGAGTCTAAATCAGGATATTGTATCAAATTTAAAATATATACAGGTCAAGATACAGTAAAAAATTCAATCACCAGTGCTTCCGAAAATGTTACCATGTTTATGTGCACACCAATATCCAATTTCGGACACACCTTGTTCTTGGATAATTGGTATTCTTCGCCAAATCTGTTTAAAAAATTACAATCCATAAAAACTAATGCCATTGGTACAGTTAGATGTAATAGAAAGAATATGCCGAAAGATCTCGCAACGACAAAGCTGAAACGATCAGAAGCTATTTCAAGATCATGCAAGGGTATTTTAGCTGCAAAGTGGAAAGACAAAAAAGATATATATTTATTATCTACAAAACATAAAAAAATTGAGATGATGGAAGTAGAAAAGAAGAGATGGAAAACTAATAACATCGTTGTAAAGCCCAATATCGTTTTAGAATATAATGATGGCATGGGTGGGGTAGATCTCCAAGATAGCTACTTATCTTCTTTTTCACTTATGAGAAAATACGTGAAAAGTTATAAAAAAATCTTTTTTTACTTAATGGATATTGCACTTTTTAATGCTTATGTTTTATTTTCAAAGAAATTAAATATATCAAAAAGTAAAAAATACACATTTTCCAAATTCCGATTAGATGTGGCGCAACAGATTTTAGAAAGTGTATGTATGCCTGAATACAAAAAACGTGGAAGACTGTCTGCTGGTGACGTACCACTGCGTTTACAATCAAAACATTGGGGCCATTTTCCAAGGAATATTCCACCCACAGAAGCTAAAAAAAATCCCCAAAGAAGATGTAAAGTGTGTAGCAAACATAAAAAACGCAGCGAGACTACTTGGGAGTGCAAGAAATGCCTTGTGGCATTACATATTCCAAAATGTTTCGAAATTTATCATACAAAAGTAGATTATTAATTAATAAAATGTTATTGTTGTCGTGAGTATTCATTTATATCCGTGTAAAGTTCTTTATGTAAGAGCCTACCAATGCGCTGAGTCGCTGCTTAAAGAATTGCACTCGCATACGCGGAGCGGCGTAGATGTGACACTTTATCGCTTGTTATATTGTAGCGCACGGCATCGCAACCGTGAAGTTTATTCGTAGCGCAAGTGGTTAAATTCCAAAACGGCCGACTAGTTCCGAGCTCCTCGAACTATCGGAGAAATTACCAACGTGGTACGGAAGTTAACACGAAAAAACGGATAGGCAATCCATCCGGTAACGTCTTAACTTCCACACACGTTAATTTATTTCAATTAAAATTAGAGTCGGAAGCGCAAGGAAGGTCTCGACGAAAACGGATAGGGAACCCATCCGGTGCCGTCGATACTTCCATAATCGCTTACCTGTTAAAAAGATCAGATCGGAACACGACCTGATTAATTAATTTATTGACTGTAGAATCTCGCAGGTTAAAATCCGAGATTTCGTATTCAGCAGTGGCTACGACCCACCTTAGTCTGAAAAAATCCAAAAGTAAAAGAGAACACGGATCGCTGCAATCAGAGGTCGTGTTTAAGGTATCGAGGTTGACTCTCGTACCTCTCTAGTATATCAAACGGTTCGTAACCCACAATCCAGGGGTGTATAAAATACCCTGGGTGGATTTACCACCTTCTAGTCGAAGTGTGGGACAACTTTCACTCCCAGCTTACGACGAATCGCAGAATACCTCCAAAGATCGCCAGTCTAGTACGGTCACTGTGCGTAGGACGTTAATTCATCAAGCTACGTGGTGTCAGGCCCAATCGTAAGTCGACCCAAGGGCGCCGTTGGCACACCTGCATCACACCGTGCCCGTACGCACGCCATAAGGTGGTAAAAAAGGGCCGAGGAGCGGGTACGGTTGCAGCCTTACAACCTCCACCCGTTACCCTCTCCTACGACAGTCAAAACCTGCAGTCGAGGAAGAAACGAGGTTGAATCTCGTCTTCCCAAAACTGCAATAAGAAGTTTCCCGGTTTAAAGGGAACGCACAACATATACAGTCCACTAGCTTAGCCGCGTAACGCGGCAGCTGAGTTTCCCGCTCCTGAGCGCGACGAGCATAATCAGGAGCGCGTGTACATTAAAACGAGACGGAAAGCGTGACTCACGTTGCCGAATATTTACACATAGTTCCGTCTCTTTTGGTTTCAGAACAGCGTGACACGAGCAGCCGCCAGACGACGGCCAGACGGATCACGCGTCGCCGAACACGGCTGTATCAAATTTAAAGGGCCGATAAAAATAAAAGACGTCGTCGAACTTTCGACGACGTGAAAATCTATATAACGCATGAGAATTACTTTTCCATCCTCCTATTCCCTCGTGATCCGGACCCCCGTTAGACGAGGTTCTCAAATCAGTGTTTGAGCCCTCCACATTCTAACAATAGTAGTGTAGTGTTTTTTACAATTTAGTTTAGTTTAGTTTAGTTTATTATCGTGTTTTTAATTTTAGTTAATTTTTTATATATTTCGTTTTTTACATTTATACGTATTTATTTTTTCTACTTTTTGCATTTATATATATTTATCCATTTTTACTTTTTGCATTTTTTACATATTTATCGTTTTTACTTTTTGTCTTTATACATATTTATCCTTTTTTACTTTTTGCATTTTTTACATTTTTATTTATTCAATATTAGTTTTATAGTTTTACTTTTTATTAAATTAAATATTTAATAAACGAAATGAAATCTCGAAAGAGGGGCCAAACCGTCCATAGTGAGGCCCGAAACATTATTCGGCATGTAATCCGAAAGTGTGACGAAGAAGCAAATAAAGGGCAATATCTGCATGCCGTGAAGCAAGCCAATGCGCGTATTGCGGACTATACCGGTGTTTCCGTATCAACGGTGACGAGGATCCGGAAGGAAGATTCCAAGTCCACAGAAGATAAACATCTTTCATATCCTAGGAAAAAACGTCCGAGAAGTATTGAGAAGAAGTTTCATTGTTCGGAAGAAGATAGGAGTGTCATAAGAAACATAATTTACGATTTTTACGTCGAGAAGAAAATTGTGCCCAGTGGCCCAAAACTATTAGCCGCAATTAGACAACAAATTGAGTTTCCTTGGAAATTAGATACACTTCGGCAATTGTTAAAAAGTATGGGCTTTAAATGGAAGAAAAGCATCAGTATTAGGAAAGTCCTAATAGAACGGCCCCAAATTGTTGCCTGGAGAGGCAAATATTTAAAAGCTCTTCAATATTACCGCAATCAGAAGAAAAACATAATTTATATTGATGAAACTTGGGTGGACAATACCCTATCTTTCGGAAAGTGTTGGCAAAGTGAGGACATAATTGGCATTGCGAAAAACACCAGTACATCACATCGTCTTATAATTGTACATGCTGGAGGGAAGGCAGGCTTTGTTAATGGTGCGAAATTAGTATTTAAAGTCCGGTGTGAAACGGGAGATTTTCACGGACAAATGAATGGGGAAAATTTTCAAAGGTATGTATAAATTAACATGAAATTGAATTACATGTGTCTTTAATTAACTTTAATTTCTTAGTTAATTAGATATTTGATAAGTTATCCTACTCACGTTTCACACTTGTTCTTAATACAAAAATTGTTAACAGATGGATTCAAGAAAAATTAATACCGAACATTCCCGAAGAAACCATTATTGTAATGGATAATGCACCTTATCACTCGGTGCAAATAAACAAGCCTCCTTCCAAATATGCAACAAAGCCGAAAATGATCGAATGGCTAACTAAAAATAATATTCCGTTCGCTGAAAGCATGCGACGGTATGAATTACATGAATTAATCGAACAAAATAAATCGAAAGAAAAAACATACAAAATTGATGAAATTTTGAAAGCAAATGGGCATATAATATTAAGATTGCCGCCCTATATGTGTGAGCTCAACCCTATTGAGCTGATTTGGGCACAAGTAAAACGTAAAATAAGGTAAAATAATCCCTCTACATTATCCAGTGCCGAATTATCTGAACTAACAGATGATGCTCTAACTTCTATAACAGCCGAAAATTGGAAAAATTGCTGCGAACACGTCGAGAAGCTGGAGAAACAGTATTGGGAGAAGGATAACTTAATAGATGACATGATGGCAGATTTGACAATCGCAGATAGCAATTCTGAAGCAGAAAGCACAAGTGGAAGCAGTCTTTCAGAAGATACGGAATAAGTAAGTAACACCCTGATATTTATGTATAAGTAATTGTAAATAAGTGTATTAAGAAACATAATGATATTTTTATTTGCTTTGTAGATAGAACGCTATAATCCGAGCCTACGCCCATGGTTTAAAATCCACCGCAACGCAGACGTCGTCTCATCTCACTTTGTCTCCAAGCGTCTTTGTCAGGCGACACGATTAGTGTGTGTGACCGCGTCGACTAATAGCGCGCGACGATCTAGAATGCGTGTGCATGAGGTGTGGCTTAGCGACAGTGACCAATCGTACCCGCATACTTTTGCCTCGTCTTCATCTCATCGGCCTACGGTACACGTTCCGCAATTAGGCAGACATAAACTTAACTCGAGAGCGAGAGAATGTGTGTTCGTAGGATACTCAACCCAAACAAGAGGTTATCGACTGTGGGATCCTACCAAGAACGATGTAATACATTCAAAACACGTAGAATTTATAGAAGGAGTAAATGGGTATGAATATATTAATAATAAAAGGACGTATGAAATTCCATATATTGAGGAGAGTATGACGATAAATGCTACAAAAACCATTGATGTAAAATCGAACATAGATGAAACCGAGGACGAGGAGGTAGATAGCTTAGGTATTTCTGATACACCAGTGGTAAGAGTAGACGATATGAGAGCCGATATAAACAGGGAAAAGAATAATTCCAAAGGTGGGGAGAATAAAATAATTAAAGGTAAGAAAGTGATAAGAAATCCATGGGGTTGCAAGGGTAAACCTAAGAATATAGAGATTAACTTGACAGAAATAGAAGAACCAACGACGTTTGAAGAAGCAATAAATTCGCCTCAATCAGAGAAATGGAAATCCGCTATGGACGAGGAATTGCGTAGCTTAAAGAGTAGAAATGCATGGAAAATAGTAGACAGGCTCGAACACATGAAATGTATCGGTAGTAAATGGATATATAAAGCTAAAACTGATCCATCCAGTAAAGTAGTTAGGTATAGAGCAAGGTTAGTTGCGCAAGGCTTCAGTCAAAAGAAAAATATGGATTACTTCGAATCGTATGCTCCTGTTGCCAACTTGAGCACTATTAGGCGATGTCGGTATGTTATGGTTGGGTTGTGCATCATTTAGATATTAAGTGCGCATACCTATATGGGGATCTATCTGAAGAGATTTATATGAAATTACCGCCAGGAAGCATTGAATCCAAAGATAAAGTCGCTAAGTTAAACAAGTCAATCTACGGATTAAAACAATCCGGACCCGATTGGAATTATGCCATTGATACATTTTTGATCAAGAACGGGTTTAAAAGATTAAAGACTAATAACTGTACGTATGTATATGAAAACGATACTATTCTAACGATTTACGTAGATGATGTGATATTGTTTAGTAAGAGCGAAGACAAGTTACAACATGTAAAAATGATATTGATGTCTCATTATGAAATAAGAGATTTAGGAATAGCATCCTACTTATTAGGGATAAATATTAGATTCGTAGAAAACAAAATAGAATTGTCTCAAAATCTACATATAGAGAAACTGTTAAATAAGTATAATATGGTAAATTGTAAAGGTGCAAAAACGCCTATGGAACCGGGTGTAAAATTGTCAAGTTATGATTGTAATAGTGAATGCAAGAAATATGAGATGGAAGAAATACCGTATAGACAACTAATAGGATCGCTGTCGTACCTAGCACATGCGACGCGACCGGATATAATGTATGCGGTATCGAAATTAGCACAGTTTGTTTCCAATCCAGCCAGAACGCACTGGATACAAGCGAAAAGAATACTAAGATATTTGTCTGTTACAAAACAAAATGTTCTAACGTATAGTCCAGGTAACGCTGAGATTGAAATATTTAGCGACGCAGCCTGGGCGAATGATATGGACGATAGACACTCATGCAGCGGATTGATAGTATTTTTGGGAAATAATCCAATAAATTGGAGATCGAGCAAACAAAGATGTATAACTACTTCCACTATGGAAGCGGAATATGTTGCTTTAGAGATCGCGGTAAAGGAATCTATGTGGATGAACATGTTGTTCATCGAATTAGATTAAGATTACGTTAAGATATTTGTAAGCTGAAGATCTGTGTCAAAAGTGGGGGAATGATGGAGTTTGCCATAGATGGCACTAGCGTCATTAGAGCGTGCACGCGACACGCTGGGGCTACGGGCCCACGCGCTCTCGAATGTGTCATAGTAGGGAGAACTTATTGCCAATAGGGAAACTTTTAGAGGAGGCCCAGGAAACGCGTCACAAGGATTTCAAACGCATCAAATATAGTAACACACGAAAAATTTAAGATTATGCACAAATGAAAATATTTTACATCGACTACTTTTGACATTCGATCCATGCATATCCAGTATTAGAATAAAATCATACCGTAAAAAAGTTAGGCCATTAGAAGCAAAAGCTGTAGAATTAATAAATATTTACCAGAAAAAATGATAAAGTAATAACAATAATAGTACCAATAACAACAACAATTGTGATACAATTCTTCTTTAAACTATCCATAGCTTAGTATTTCAACCTTATCTGGTTCAAGTTGCAAGCTAATATCACATACGGTTTAAAAGTTATACAAAAATGGCACACGATTCTCTAATCTGAACCACTGTGCGCCAAGGTGACGACGTTGAGGATTGGCTTGACCAATCCTCCCCCCGGTGAGCAATGTTCGTCGTTGCCACCTTGGTAGGGGGAACTAAGGTTTCCTTATTGGCAAAATAGGAACTTAGGGTCGAATTAGTTTTCGAGAGAGTTAGGTTTGGTAGTTAGTTTCCAGATGAATTTATTCCTATGTATCAGAAGCAGCAAGCAGCCCTGTGTTTTACTGCAGTCCTGAATATGTCCGCACGGTCAGTGAGACAGTTATTGGAAAGAATTCGAAACATAAATGAAGCGAGTTTAGACGGGGAAAATTGATTTTATGCATACTGCTACTAATAGACTCTCTCAGTGGCAACACTTGCAAAGGTTGAAACAGCATTTTTGGTCACGATGGCACAAGGAGTATTTGCAGGAACTCCACACAAGAAAGAAATGGCATCTGGGAGATACCAAAGACATTAAAGAGGGCAAATTAGTGCTCATGCGAGAGGACAACACACCGCCACTACATTAGAAGCTTGGCCGAATCATCGCCCTACACCCAGGGGAGGACAATATACCCAGGGTCGTGACAGTACGGACAGCGCACAGCAGACAACGACTAGCGCAGACCCGCTACATTCTTCGATATCTTAATTCAGTCATTAATTTAAGTTTAAGGATCATTCCTACATGGTACATTAAGTGTAGGTTAGCATCAACACATATTAATTAATTTAACTTAGATGAAACGGAATCGAACAAAACACGCCAAATCGATTTATGTATTAACGCGCCATATCGCTCGCAACAATCAATTCTACCAATTCACTTATTGCGATTCTTTGAACACGACCGTTCAAGGCGGGCGGCATGTTGCGTTGCGAAACATGTCGTTCCATTTATAACGGCAATTCAGCGTTTACATTGACGCTACAAGCATTAGCTAAGTGGTTTTAGTGTCAATGTAAACTCAATCACATAATAACCGCCATAAAGGGCCCGCTCCAGCGACCTCGCGACCTGGTCCTGACCGTTGGGCCAGGGTTTTTCCCGATACCTGGGACGTGCGGTCCACCCTCAAGAACACGAAATGCAAGAAGTACCAGCGCACCAATCCTGAACGAAAAGGGTTCTGATTGGTTGCGGCTGGCTTCTTACATTAGGATATAAGGCGCGACATTTAACATACAAGATATAAAACTACAAAACGTCCAAACATCACACACCGCCGTACGAACGAGAGAGGGTCCATGCCCAACAGAAACACAGTCCACTAGAACAAACCAACGCCTTGCATATCAACAGACGTGCAAGAAGAGCTCTCGACGTCCAACACATTGCACGAGCTCTCAACAGAAGCAGAAGCCTTGCAAGTTTTAGGGACTGAATATGATCTGCCGACACCAAAATTATATGAGTTTATCGGAGTTTTATACGTACGTGACGCTTATCAAGCACAAAATTTACTCACTTCACATATGTGGAATTCGAAATGGGGATCTCTCTTCTCTTCGAAAGCTATGAGCAGGTACACTTTTACAGAAATTTTGAGATTTCTCCGATTCGATAAAAAAAAACACAACGAATCCAATGCTTGAGTATGAACAAATTTGCTCTAATTTCAAACGTGTGGAGCAAGTTCATCGAAAATAGTTAAAGTTGTTACAAGCCGGCGCTTTGCTGCCATTGTGACGCTGAGCAGGACACGGCTAAACATACCCTCGAGGTATGCGCTGCGTAGAGCGCGCCACGCTAGGCAGCGAGAGGAAGTGGAGGACCGTGGCCTCCTTCTGCGAGAGCGTAATGCTGCAGAAGGAGACCGCGGGAAGGGAGCGCGAGCTTCAGCGGCGTGCTGAGGCTCGCGATCGTATGGTGGCGAGAGAGGGTCGCCCGGGCGCCAGGCGACGCGGGCGGTCCTCACGGCGTGGCTCATGACCCAGGCTAGGAGGGGGGTCCTGATAGGAGCCCCCTCCCGCCAGGAGGCGCAGGGTCGGACCAGATAGGGATGGCAGGGCCTCCTCTTTGGGTCCGGCGCTCAGAGAGGCAGCCTGGGTGGCCTGGTGCGGCCAAATAAACCCGACAAATTTGGAATCAAATTTTGGCTAGCGTCTGACGTCAACACCAAATATTTTGTAAACGGATTACCATATTTAGGACGCGATGAAATAAGACCGACATCAATACCAGTGAGTAAATTTGTTGTCCTGAAATTGGCCGAACCTTTCACTAACTCTGGGAAGAATGTTACAACTGTAGCGGCCGCGACAAGTAAGAAAGAGACTTCCGCTCGCCGCCGAGCCGAGCAACAAGGATGAGTGAAAACGTGAGTGATTGTGAAAAACAATTGAATGCGCGAATGTATGTATGTGAGTGAATGTGTGGTCGCATCGTGCCAGCCTAGAGCGAACCATCGCAGCGCATAGTAAGACTAAAATATTTCCTAAACCTAAACGGCATTTTACTTTCCCAATCCCATACAACAGACAATTTTTTCACCATTGCATCCCTGGTTACAAAATTGTTAACAAAACGGACGACACTAGTTGGAACGATACGCACGAACAGAAGAGAATTGCCCACGCTTGCAAAAACGCTTGCAAAACAATATATCCAGTTTATGAAGGAGTACGAGGCTTTGGGACATATGTCTCGCATTTCCGTCCCACATGACGAAAATGAACCCTCGTACTACCTTCCACATCGTGCCGTTACCAAAGAATCTAGTAAGACAACGAAGGTCCGGGTCGTATTCGATGGGTCGGCGAAATCGTCATCAGGGTTATCACTAAACGAGACGCAATGGGTCGGGCCAACGGTGCAACGCGATTTGTTTTCGATACTGGTCCGGTTTAGGCAGCATCGCTACGTTCTATCGGCCGATATAGAAAAAATGTACCGGCAGATTGTAATCGATGCGAAAGATAGGAAATTTCAAAGAATTCTATGGCGTTCCGATCAAGAGTCGCCAATAGAAACGTTCGAACTAAATACAGTGACATATGGTACAGCATCGGCACCATTTTTAGCGACACGGGTATTAAAACAAATAGGGTTAGAATGCACACAGACATTTCCGGTAGTAAGCAACGCCATTATAGATGATTTTTATGTAGATGACCTGTTGACTGGAGCCCAAACTATTTCGGAAATCAAACGTATAAGAGAGGAAATTTCAACGGTTCTAGCGCAGGCCGGGCTTCATTTACGGAAATGGACAACGAATTGTCCAGCGATCGTTGCTAATCTAGATGCGTCATCGAGCAAAGATCTTAGCGCGGATAAAGATTCGAAAACTCTCGGTGTGCAATGGTCATCCGCAAGGGACGTACTTAGGTTTACGGTTAGGTCAACGCAGGAGAAACGCGTGACAAAGCGACTCATATTGTCAGAGATTGCGCAAATATTTGATCCCTTAGGATTGATTGGGCCAATAATTACGAGAGCAAAATTAATCATGCAGAAATTATGACAAATCCAGGCAGGCTGGGATGAAGCAGTTCCACAAGGACTGCACACCCAATGGTTAGAATATCGATGCGAATTACATGAATTAACCGAATTAAGCATTCCGCGCTGGGTAGCAATTGAGAATCTTACAAGGGCAGAGTTACACGGGTTTTCAGACGCCTCGGAAAAGGCGTACGGGGCCTGCATATACTTACGGTCAAGGGGCGCTTCAGGTCAATGGGAAGTAAAGCTCATTTGTGCCAAATCAAGGGTCGCGCCTCTACGGGCTACCAGCCTTCCACGGTTGGAATTATGTGGGGCACTTTTATTGGCCCAATTAATGCATAAGGTGAAACAAGCACTGACTATTTCGATTTCATGGATTCAAAGTCCTTCGAGTAGGTGGAAAACGTTCGTGGCGAATAGAGTCGCAGAGATCCAGGAATTAACGAACGGTTCTACCTGGAGCCACGTAAAGTCCCACGATAATCCCGCAGACCTGATCTCGCGTGGGGTAGATGCCGCAACATTAGCCAGTAATAATCAGTGGTGGTCAGGTCCTTCTTGGCTTTCAAGGGATCGAGAACATTGGTCTCCGTCAATAATCGAGTCGTTTGATATACCGGAGGAAAGGGGGGTAAAGCAGGTTTGCACTGCTTCAGTAAGGAATACCTTTGATATATTTAGTAAATTTTCTAGCTATTCGCGATTGCTTCGAGTAACAGCTTACTGCCTGAGGTTTGTAACAAGGTTGCGTAAAAATACAAAGGATAATAATGCAGATTATAAGGACATTACATTAACAATAGTAGAAATACGTCGAGCTAAGGAAACTCTAATTAAAATGGCACAACTGGAGATATTTTCAAGGGAACTATCCGCGTTACGAAGCAGCCAACCAGTGTCCAGGTCAAGCTGTTTGTTGTCGCTCACTCCATTTCTGGATAGTATAGGTCTAATTAGGGTGGGCGGAAGATTAAACAAGGCACCTATAGATTATTCAAAAAAACATCCCATTGTATTGCCATCGAAACATCCAATAGTCGACCTCATTATTAGGGCGGAACACATTAGGCTCTTACATGCAGGTTGTGAATCCGTAACAGCATCGCTACGTGAAAGATACTGGCCATTGTCGTGTAGGCGAAATGTACGGCGTATTATTAGAAACTGCGTCAGGTGTTTTAGGTTTAAGTCTCAGAGCACGCAATATTTAATGGGTGATTTACCTGCGGCTCGAGTGACACCCGCTCGACCGTTCTCTACCTGCGCCATTGATTACGCGGGCCCCTTCTTAACAAAGGACAGAATTCGAAGTAAGGTAACCAAGAAAGCGTATTTATGTATCTTCGTATGCTTTGCAACCAAGGCCGCACATTTAGAGTTAGCCACTGATTTGACCACTCAGGCATTCCTCAATTGTCTAAGACGATTCATTGCGCGTAGGGGACGATGTCAATACATCGTTAGCGATAACGGTACAAACTTCATAGGGGCAAGAAATGAATTGAAGAATTTAGGGGTATTGGCAAAGAGCAATGATCATAATCGTCAGATTTCAAATTTTTTAAGCTCGGAGCGAATAGAATGGCGATTAATTCCGCCGCATGCACCACATTTTGGAGGGCTATGGGAAAGTGGAGTCAAATCCGCGAAATATCATCTAAGGCGAATAATCGGCGAACAACGTCTAACATTCGAGGAGTTATACACGCTGTTAACGCAAGTCGAATCGTGTTTGAATTCCCGACCTCTCAGTCCCATATCCTCCGATCCCTCTGATTTGAATCCCTTAACCCCAGGCCACTTCCTAATCGGCGATGCACTAATTGCCCTGGCGGAGCAGGGCATTACGGATGTCAACAGTCACCGATTAGGAAGATACCAATTAATTCAGCAGATGTTTCAGAACTTCTGGAAACGCTGGCAAAGAGAATACCTGCACCAACTGCAGCAGCGTACGAAGTGGCGTACGCCTGCATCGAAGAATTTATCACTAGGTACGATGGTTCTCATCAAAGAAGACCATCTACCCCCACTTCGCTGGAGTCTGGGAAGAGTCACACAGCTCCATCAGGGCACGGATGGCGGTTTACGGGTGGTGTCGGTTAAAACTGCCGATGGAATTTTCAAGAGGCCAGTAAGCAAACTATGCATCCTACCAATGGATGAGCCAGAGATTGAAGGGTCCATGGGCAAGGGTGCAGTCAAGGGACAACAACTAAATCACGGATCTAGTTCATAAGTACGCTGATAACATCAGTAGCTTAAGATGTATTATATTGTTGTAAATAATTTCGACACATAGTCATAGGTTTAAATGTACAACGGGTAATGACGTTACGACTAGCATTAAGTTATAAGCGAACTAGTCTCCATTAGCGTCCACCTTTGTATATATGTTGAACGTTGCACGTTCAAGGTGGGCGGCATGTTCAGGGTCGGTACAGCGAGCGGGTTTATGATACGTACGTGACTTTACGCTATTTTTGAGGACTAGGCCTTCAAGACATTTTTTCTTGATAAATTAGGATATGGTCGTTAAGGAATCTCCAAACTCTACACGGGACTTGGAATCCTTGGAGCTCTTCCTTGCCTCAATAGCGATTGACGTATCGTAAACCCGCGTTGGCGCACAGCTGCAGACCACCGGGGTCTCGCGGTCGTTGGGTATTTCCCAAAAAATTAATAACAACGCAGCGTTCTCGCTCACTCCTGCATGGTCTACCTGGACACTGGACGGCAGGGTGGGCGGGAATGTTGCTAATTGTTAGGAACCGCCCTGCCAAGGTGACGACGATGAGGATTGGTTTGACCAATCCTCCCTCCGGTAGGCAATGTTCGTCGTTGTCACCTTGGCAGGGGAAACCGAGGCTTCCTTATGGGAAAATTCAGGACTTTTCGTCAGATTACTCTTGGACAAGTAACTTGATCACTAGTTAGTCTCCGCACGAAGACATTCTGCGTATCAGAAGCACCAGCTTCTGAGGGTTCAACTAAGGGTTAGGAGCACAGAGTGGCTGTGCGATAAGCACGACCACGATCAACGATTGTTCTATCAAGAAGAATTGTTCGTGGCCGAAACAGGTGGGGTGCTTTTTAAGGTAGTAGATGATGACATTCGTGTGGTCCTCCCTAGAAGTTTGCAGTCACAATTCATACGGCGAATGCACGAGAAAGGACATTTCTCGGTGGCTAAGACGGAAACAGCGTTGAAGAGAGACTATTGGTTCCAAGACATGAGACCCAGGATCGAAAAAACAGTAAGGAATTGTGTCGATTGTATATTGGCAGAAAGGAAGACAGGAAAACAGGACGGCTTTCTTACACCAATAGATAAGGGAGAGGCTCCACTCGACACATTCCACGTCGATCACCTAAGACCCCTGGCATCAACGAAAAAAAGCTATCATCACATCCTGATCGTCGTTGATGCGTTCACCAAATTCATCTGGCTCTATACGACGAAAACGACAAACACCAGCGAGATCGTGCGACACCTCGAAAAACAAGCAATCACGTTTGGAAATCCACGGCGTATTATCTCTGACAGAGGTACTGCATTTACATCCGGAGAGTTTAAGGAGTATTGTGCGAGGGAAAAGATTGAACATCTGCTTATCGCGACCGGAGTCCCACGAGGCAACGGACAAGTAGAGCGGGTCAATAAAACACTCATCTCAATACTGACAAAATTAGCCGCACCTAAACCGGAGGAGTGGTACAGGTATCTAGAGGCGGTGCAGAAATATATCAACGCAACACACCACCGAAGTATAAATACAACACCGTTTCAATTGTTCTTTGGAACACGGATGCGAACAAGAGACGGTGCACCAATCAGAGAAATGTTGGAACAGAAGTGGGCGGCGATGTTTGAGGAGAAACGGGATGAAGAAAGAATGGAAGCCAGGAAAAATATCGCGAAAGTTCAAAGGGAAAATTAGAAGACATACAACAAAAAGAGGAAGGAAGCACGGACTTATCATGACAACGAATTAGTAGCGATCAAGCGAACGCAAACGGGACCTGGTATGAAGTTAGCGGCGAAATATCTAGGTCCCTATCGAATCATAAAAACGTTGCGAAATAACCGATATGTGGTCGAGAAGATTGGGGATCAAGAAGGGCCGAAACAGACAACTACTGTAGCAGACTACATGAAACCGTGGGCCCAAGCGGACCACGACATGAGCAGCGAAGAAAGTGATCCTGAAGACGCAGCATCTAAGGACAGATGCTAGAGCAGGATGGCCGAGTGTGGAAAGGGGAGAAGCAGGGTGCATCGGCGAGTACCTGTGTACGCGGCATGACCGGGCCGAAGCTCGTCGCGGAGCAATGGTGCGTTGACGGCATGTTTATCATCGCAACGGGCCAAGCGCGGCCACCTAAGAAAGGCGCCGATAACGATCGACAGTCAGTCGAATGGCGAAAGTCGAAACGGGAAAACGGATATTAGAAAATACAGGCGTACAATATTAATTGCGGTTTAATTTGAAGCATTTAAGTTTGATGTAGTTGCGTTCAGTTTAATTTGTTTATGTTAAGTTGCAAAATAGTGTACATTTAAACAATAATCATATCTTTTGTTACTTTCCTGATCCTACAAAATTGGGGGCTCGTCCGGGATACAGAGAAACGCGGATTGGGAAGTAAAGTGACTGTTGAGTATTAAGGTACATTTACATTCAACACGTTTCATGAGAACAAGATTATGAGTGAGACAACGCCATCTAGTGTATGTATGTGTGCAGTAGCAAAGAGAAGAATTGACGTGAGCCTAGAGCGAGAACCCAAGTACAAATGTTAAAACAATTTATAATAAACCAGTTCGTAGATCAGAAGAACCTTTTCACCACGCATCTTTATTTAACATGGTAGCAGAGCGTGGTTGATAAAAGTGCAAAAGTTGAAAAGAATTTGAGAAGTTTAGTAAAGTGAAAAGAAAACGAAAGTTCGAAAAACAGCGACCACGTGTTGAAACAATGGCGAACATGAAAGTTGACGACGTAGTAATTCCGATATTCGATGGGTCGGACTACAACAACTGGAAGATACGAATACTGAAATTCCTGCAATATAAAAAGTGCGAGGAAGTTGTCGTCAGAGAGAGAATAGAAGCAGACAAGCAACCAGATTGGGACGACAAAGACATAAAGGCAACAAATTATATCTACAGTGCCATTACTAATAAGCAACTACAGTACGTGAGCGAACTTGGAACTGCGTACGAAATAATGAAAAAGTTCGATGAAATGTATCTAAAAAAATCAACAGCCTTACAAATAGTGCGACGAAGCAATTTAGAAAATATTAAATTGAAAGATTTCTCTGAGGTTACTAAATTTTTTGATGAATTTGAGAAGGCTGTAAACGAACTAAAAGGAGCAGGGGCTCAAGTGAGTGAACAAGAAAAACTGAATTACATGCTTAAAGCGCTACCGAAAGCATACAGTCATATTGGGGATATTATAGATGTGGTACCCGAAGCAGAGAGGACTGTGGATTATGTGAAAAGCAAAATAAGGTTGAAAGAAGCAGAGGAAAGAAAACCTCAAACAGAAAATATAGAAGAAACGACTACCAAGTCAAACGTATTTAATGCAGTTTCGATACCGACGTTCGGAAATAAGCAAACTTGCTTCAACTGTGGCAAACATGGCCATTTTCAAAAGGAATGTCGTTCGTTCAAACCTGGATCGTTCCGTGGAAATTATCGACCGTTTCGTCGTGGACGTGGAAGATACCAACACAGATGAAATTATTACAGTGTTCGAAATGAATATAAAAGACCTCAAGAGAAGGATGCACAAGGAAGTTGTTTTGTAACAGAGGTAAACATGTCAAATATAACCTACAAAAGCGTAGAAAATGAAATGCAGCTGGAGTGGTTGCTGGACAGTGGGTGCACTGACCACATAGTAAATGAAGATATGTATTTCGATAAATGCGTTGCACTTAAAACTCCAGTAAACGTGAAGGTCGGCGATGGTCGCATACTGCAAGCAACCAAGCTAGGAAAAGTAACAACATTCTTCCCAGTATACAATAAAAGGGTGAAAGTAGTGCTACCAAATGTGTACCTTGTAAAAAATATGAAAGCAAATCTGTTAAGCTATACAAAAGTGACAGACAAGAGTACGATAATATCCAAAGGAGACATTACCAAAATTTACCAATTAGAATAGGAAATTGGTTGCAATGGCAAAAAAGGAAAATGGACTATATAAAGTTACAAGCTTTTGTAATGCAGAACAGATTGAAAAAAGGGCAAATATAATAAACAAGGTAAGCGAAACACGTTTAACCTTAAAAGAAAAATGGCATCGCATATTGGGACATGTAAATTTCAATTATTTGAGTATTTTATGTAAAAATGAGTTACTAGAAGGGGCACGAATGGAGCTGGAGTCTGAATATATGAGATGCGCTATATGCATACAAAATAAAATGCACAACTTGCCCTTTGAAAATCGTAGAAACAGGGCAACAGAGATATTGGAAATAGTACACACGGATCTGAATAGGCCACACACAACTACAGGAAATGGCGGAGAAAAGTATTTTTTGTCATTCATTGACGATTTCAGCAAATTGGCAATGGTGCACTGTATTAAATCCAAGGAACAAGTGTTTGATTGCTTCATAGAGTATGTAAATGAAGTCCACAATATAACTGGCAAGTTTATTAAAACATTAAGGTGCGACAATGGAAAGAAATATTTAAATTCTAACGTTTATCGTTTTGCACGAGAAAAAGGGATTCGTATAAACCCGTGCCCTCCATATGTCCATGAACTGAATGGCACAGCAGAAAGGTACAACAGATCAATAATGGATATGGCGCGATGTTTGCTAGATGAATCAAAGGTAAATAGATGTTATTGGCCAGAAATTGTAAGAGCAGCGGCTTATCTGAAAAACAGAACACTGGCTAACACAATTGAAAGAAAGACACCATTCGAAATATTCTTTGGTAAAAGGCCATGCGTTAATAACCTACGATTACATGGGAGTACAGTATTTGTTCGAGTACCAGAAGCCAAAAGAAAATCAAAGTGGGACCAGAAAGCAGAATCCGGGATTCTCCTAGGATACACGGATGTTGGATACAGGATTCTCATAAAAAATAAAATAGTAACAGCCCGACACGTAGATGTAATTGAAGAAGACATAAAATGTATTGGATTTAAGGATATCAATGAAACTGATGATGAACGTCAATGGAACAACAAGAAAATAAAAATATAGACTTGAAAGAAGAACAGTGCGACACTGAAGAAGAAGAAAAGGATGAGGAGTTGACACTAAGTAGATCCGTAAGAGAAAGAAGACCACCTACTCGATATGGAAGCGAAGGATCATGTAAATTCGTATACGTACATTATTGCAATGCAATACCTGTTACCTTTAAGGAGGCAGTCACAAGCAATGAAGCCAAATATTGGATGGAAGCTATGGATCGTGAGATGGACAGTATCTATAGCAACAAAACCTGGACATTGGTGAATAAATCAAAGGATAAAACTGCCTTGGACGTAAAATGGATTTATAAAAGGAAGCCAGAGAATATCTACAAAGCGAGGCTGGTCGTCAGAGGATTCCAGCAGAAAGAAGAAGTCAAAGACACATACTCACCAGTAGCGAAGATGCAAACATTAAGAATCGTACTATCATTTTGCTGTCAATATGGTTTGGAAATCTAGCAGATGGATGTAGAAACGGCATTTCTGAATGGTAATGTGTATTCAGAGGTCTATGTGAAACAACCGCTTGGCTATGAAGATGATAGCAACAAAGTCTACAAACTGGCTAAATCGTTATATGGACTGAAGGAAAGCCCTCGTTTATGGTATGAATGCTTTAACAAATGTGTTTCTAGATTGGGTTTTCATAGGAATGAGTATGATTATTGTCTCTATACAAAATTTGATAACAATGAACCAATATATATTTTAGTTTTTGTTGATGACCTATTAATCTGTGGTAAAAATAAGCAGGAAATAACTAATGTAAAAAATAAATTGTCAAGCGAGTTTAAAATGAAAGATATGGGTAGAATCAAGAATTATATTGGAATAGATGTTGAATATAAGTTGTCGTGTACGAATTTTCCACCGACGTTGTTCGGAAAGTTAAACCCGTACTTCGCACGCCGACTTAACTTTGTGCGAATATTTTATGTTTGAAAGTGGACTGTATTTAAAGTTATGATGGATATGCAATGCGGTGACTCGAAAAAATGAATACTTGTCGGTTTGTTGATGCTCCGAAAAATTCTTGTTGAATCCTTTATTTCTGAGCGAGCGTCGCTCTTTATACAGTTTTATTTGGGCGGTTACTAATATGCGAAAAACACTGATAGGTTACAAGATTTTGTAAGGCGTGAACGGCCAGCCCCTGCAAGAAGGGGTGGTGTGGGTGTCACCAAAATTTTCTGTTTTTGGCTGTGTCGGTGGTCGCGTGAAAGTGCTATTGTATCCTTGAAGGTTGACCGTGGCGTGCAATAAAACTAGACTCCTAATTGCTGGAAAAAACGTTTGTAACGGGCTTGACGCACAACTGCTAGACATCTGGTGCGCAGGTATGGAAAGAACAAATTTTGTTATATGACGGTATTTACAAGGCTCTTTCTGAGTTGGGCTCGTTTGTAATTTGACGGTCATACGGAGGGCTCGCGACGTGACATAAGTATAGCAAAAATGAAAATGTAATGACCTTAAGTCAAAAAACATATATAGAGTCATTAGCACGCAAATATGCTATAGAAAATGCGAAACTATATAACACACCAATGGAGATGAACCTAAAACTAGAACCTGCAAAAACATTAAATGAAAAAGTGAAGTATAGAAAGAACCCCGCACTAATTACATGGTAAATTTAATCCCGGTTAATCTCGTTCATTTTCACATATGTTGTAGCTTATGACCTGGTGAACAAAAAATGTAATAGGCAAAAACGTCTGTGATGGATAATTATTGAGATACAGCTAATCAAACGGCAAATAGAAAAGTTACGGTAGGCTTGCGCTACGCCTCACTTTGACTTTGACCAGCGGTCTCTCTCCGCTTTACCACCTCGCTAGTAGTTCCCCCTCCACCGCACCGTCGATCTGTCAGAAGTGGTGAGGGACTACGCTGCATGAGGGATCTCGCGGTTAGCTAGCCAGCCGAAAGCTATGAAATCGTTGCCAATGCTGGAGGACGAAATCGACGCTAACACTGTAGTAATACATTCCGCTGTCCGATTGCTTAGCGCAGCACGCGCGCTCTATTTTTAAACTGTTACATTATGGCATATAGAAATCGAACTTGCTGCTATGTTTGCAATCGTAGTTTTCGTAATCGACAAATGTCGCGAATAAATGGCGAAGAAAATGTTATCAAAAAGGAAATTGCAATTCTTAGACGCCACCGATTAGGTTCTGAACCCATTGATATAGGGGCTGAAAGTCGGCTATGTTTTAATTGTAATTTATCTATTGAGGATGAAATAAAGCAAATAAATCGCGATCCAGCTTCTTTAAGACTGAACATTGTTACTCAAACCCGAAATAGTTCATGTATATTTTGCAATTCCTCTGCAAATGTCCATCGGCTTTCTCTAGAATGCAGGGTAAATGTTTTCGTTATGAAAAATATTTATATCCCTGAATATGTTAATTGCTGTAATCGACATTTAGATAACAATGGTCATATTTTACAACCATTACTTTCCGCCTTGCGTTACATAAATAGACCATTTGTAATAAAAGGGCAGCAGTTGCAAGCTTTTCTACAGGCACTTCGAGATGTAGCGAACAGTAAAAGTTGCTACGACAATGAAAACTGTTTTACAGATGATGATTTTAAGACTGTAACACCTATTACAAAAGAACAGTTTCAGGATCTGTATACATACTGCGATCGAGTGCCTCAAGAACACGGTTTCCGAAACATTAGTAAAAAAGACCTTTTGACTTTTTTATATAAGTTACGGCAAGGATTATCTGACGAATTTCTTAAAGTCATTTTTCGATATTCCTCTAGACAGTCGGTAAGTTTAGCTATTACCAAAGTTCGACAGTCTTTATTACAAAGATTTGTCCCGATGAATATTGGTTTTCAAGCAATAACTCGAGATGAATATATAACGAATCATGTTACGTCTTTTGCAAATGAGTTATACAATTCTGAACCGAGTATTTCAAAAGTAATTGCTTATATTGATGGGACTTATTCGTATATTAACAAAAGTAGTAACTTTCATGTTTTACGACAAACGTATTCCGTACATAAAGGTCGACATTTGGTAAAACCAGCGTTAATAGTTGCTCCAGATGGATATATACTGGCTATTCAAGGACCATACTTTTCTGACTCGCGAAATAATGATGCTCGAATGTTAAATAGCGAATTTGAACGCGACGTGAATGATATGAGACAATGGTTCCAAGATGGCGATATTTTCGTATTAGATCGTGGGTATCAAGATGCCCAACCGTTACTACGTGAATTAGGCATTCATTACAGGATGCCAGCCTTACTTGAATGCCATCAGAAACAACTATCTACTGAAGAGGCAAATGAGTCTCGATTGGTGACGAAAACAAGATGGATAGTTGAAACTAGAAATGGGCATATTAAGTCTATTTTTAAGTTTTTTAACCACATAATTAATATGCACCATATTCATCATCTTGGTGAATTTTATAATATTGCAGGGGCTATAATTAACAAATATCACCCGCTAATTTCAATGGAAGGCGTTAATACAAAATTGGCACAAGAACTTCTTCATAAGTCCAAAGAAGTTAATGTTGTGCACGCACGAGTTGAAATTGAAAGGCTGTGCTATAGAAATGCAATGTGGATACATTTAAATGACGAGCATTTACATAATTTTCCGCACCTGACCTTAGAATATTTACGAGATTTGACGATTGGAACATTCCAGGTTCGTCTGGCACGATCTTACGTTCAGGATAAAATGCAGCGTGACGACACAGAAGAGTTTCAATTAGATTCGCTCCTTGACGAACCTGGTCTCATAAGGGTACGAGTGTTTTCACGGTTTAGAAATGCTACAAAACATCAAATATTTATAGCATACAACATTCTTGAATCAGATGGTGTAGACGATGATACCGAGCCAATTTTAGGTTATTATTGTACCTGTAAATCTGGTGCAAGGACCCTTGGTACATGTTCACATGTGGCAAGTGTGCTGTGGTACCTAGGGTATGCAAGGTATCAAGACAATGTTCGTTATCCGTCTTCGTTATTGTTAGAAATACTATTAGATGCTGCTCACAGACCACCGCAACAACATCCAAACGAGAACTTCAATATTGCTAATTCTGACTGAGTTGTCCTTAGTAAAGTTCGAGGAAAGCAGCTTTCTGAACGATTCGGATGATTTTTAAATATGTTGAAGTCATCAACATATGGAATAACCTTTTACTATACATATACGTATGTTTCGGTTGGCCACAGTTTTCGAATTATGCGAAAATATGTTTTAATGTTAGGTGAACCTGTAGAAGGACCACTCCCTGATAGTTTTTGATACAATGTTTTTTAATACCTCTGTATATATAAAAAAACTATATATAATATCAATATAAATATAAAATATAATATAAAACTGTAGATATATAAAAACAGGAACAATGGCAAAAAAGCAGTTGCTTGCGAAAATACTGTATAACGTTATGTCAACGTTCTGTACGATTCGTAACGATTGTACTGCACTAGTATGTAATTTTACCCAGGAGAGAATCCTTTTCAATGTATGTATACAGATGAGGCGGTAGCTTTTCTAGAATTGCACCCTATCTTTGCTTACCCGCTTCTAGAAAAAACAAGGAATAAGGAGAGTTGCGTCCTGCCGATGCGAGACAGCGCGAGCCTACCGTAACTTTTCTTTTTGCCGTTTGATTAGCTGTATCTCAGTAACTATCCATCACAGACGTTTTTGCCTATTACATTTTTTGTTCACCAGGGCATAAGCTACAACATATGTGAAAATGAACGAGATTAACCGGGATTAAATTTCCCATGTAATTAGTGCGGGGTTCTTTGATAGGTGCACTGTTGTATGTAAGCTCTGGTACGAGACCAGGCATAGCGTTCAGCGTAAATTACCTTAGTAGATTTCAGAATAATTATGGAGAAGAACATTTCAAATATGCGCTGAGAATTTTAAAATATCTATTTCTGACTAGAAATCTAAAACTAACTTACAAAAATAATTACAATGTAGATACAATGGATTGTTTTGTGGATGCCGATTGGGCAGGAGATGTCACCGACAGAAAGTCAATATCGGGTTTTGTAATAAGATTATTCGGAAATGCAGTTTTTTGGAAAACGCGAAAACAAAGTACAGTAACCAAGTCGTCTACATTTGCGGAATACGTAGTGTTGTTAGAAGCTGTAACGGAAATAAACTTTATGCGCGGAATATTAAAATCATTTAAAATAATAATAAATAAACCAATTAAAGTGTACGAAGATAATTCGGATGCAATGTGTATAGCTAAATATGGAAACTATACTAAAAATTCCAAGCATATCGAAGTGCAATATCACTGTGTAAATGAAAACTATTTGGATGGTATCGTTGATATAGTGAAAATAGAATCGGAAAATAATGTCGCTGATGTATTCACGAAACCGTTAGGTAAAACAAGACTAACGAATGGAATCAGTTGATATCAGAGGACGTTTTCCTTGTGGATCGCGGCTTTCGGGGTTCATTAGATTGCATTTCACAAAAAGGTTTTATAGCCAAAATGCCATCATTTCCGACTGAAAATAGAAAAACATTGACGACACAGGAAGCAAATCAATCGCGATTAGTCACAAAAAGTAGATACATTGTTGAAGTTATTAATGGTCGGATAAAAAAACGATTAAAGTTCTTTGACAGTACAATTCACAATATTACACTGCCCACGTTATTTGATGATTTCAGAATTGCGTGTGCTTTGTTAAATGCTACCTTCAAACCAATAGTTACAACTCAATTAGACCAGCTCATGATTGATAAAATGCTGCAGCAATCAAACGAGCCTAATCGCCTACCTGAATTAGTACGTCGAGAAAACTTAAATGCACGCAGATCACAATTTACATATACGTATCGAAGCTATAACATTAGATTTTTTCCCCGAATTAAGTGATCGCGATCTCCGTGTATACACGTGTGGAACGTATCAGTTAAAACAAGCTCCTCACTATTATGCGGATCATATTAATGAGAATGGTGACTTTGAATTCACAAGAGCTAACACAACTTCGGTAATCGATTATCAAAAATATCAAATAGCAATAGATATTCGTAACAGCCTTTTATTAAAAACTCAGTTACGCTCGCGACATTCAAACAGTGTAAAATATTTCGTTTACGTATTACTGGACAAAACCAAAACCGGGCTTGATGCAATTATTGGACATACATGCGGATGCAAAATCGGTGAACGAGTTGTAGGCTGCTGCTCACATGTAGCGATGATTTTATGGTATTTCGGTTTCGCTCGACACAAATCTTCAATCCGCTTGTCTGCGAGCTTTCTGAATGATTATTTCATAAATGCATCGTCATCCGAAGAAAGTGACACAGACGTATGAAGACGAAACATGTACGTAATGATCACAAGAGTAGATTAATTATTGTACATTCAACTTAGTTTAACACTTATTACTTATCCTTATTTACGTTCTATTACTAGAAGAATTTCTTGTTTTCGATGTTTATAATACGAATAAAGCATTATTTATCACCACTTTGATGTTTATACAGAATACTAATTCATTATAATTGATATAAATAATCCTTGTTATGATTTTTTAAATGATTATTCTGCCAGTAGATCATGCTCCGAAGAGAATCAAACCGAAAAATTCGCGCTCTGGTCTCAGTCATATTCTTGCACGTTGGCCTCATTTTTCGCAACTTTCCCGTCACTTCTTGGAAAAATGGCCAATGCATTTTTTGTTCCTTGGAAGGTATAGAATCGATATGTGAAAGAATTATTCTTTGGTCGTCAATGCCAAAATTGACCTATTTTTAACATTGTCCTTTTATTAACAAAAAGTAAAAAACAAAAAACTTTCTTCTGTGCAGTAGTGTGGTCACACTGACACGGATATTTAAACTGGGGCGATAAATCCGAGTGTCAGTCCCTCTTTCTTCTTTAGCTACTGACTCTTTCTACGTTCGAGGCGTCGGCAAACTACAATCAAATTCGAAAGACGATTCTCCTATTCCATAAGTGTTCCTGATCGGACCCGGAGTAGTGACATTTATCGAGTTTTTACTGTATGTCTTATCCTGCTAAAGGAAGTTGTTGAGCCCCAACACAGGTAGCTCCAGAAGGTCGTAGCAGCCGAGCATTTTTAGGCTCGGCAATTACCACTCTTCGCGACCAGTATTGTCCCATAAAAACTTGACCTTTCCAACAGCTGCACATCACGTACCCATCACCGCAATAAACCCATTACCTGCTAGACCTAACCGAACAACATTTCCCAAAATATTTAAACATTCAAGCTCCGCCTCAAGACCATTTTCAGATCCACCCTCACCACACAACCGACCAATCCTAATTCTTACAATCCACCTTTCCCCAAAATATCAGCAGCCAATCCCAACCTTAACCTCCTCGACAACGACGCTAACACACATCCATCAGATCAGAACTCAGACAGAACTCAGACAGAACTCACCGAGAAACAGCAAATACCACTCACTACACTCTACGATTGTATATATATTGTTTTATAGTAAACATTAAAACATTGTTACAAAAGGTGTGTTAACCTCATTCTAAAATCTCTTATCACATCACGACTCTTCGTGCATTAAGTTGAACGAGGAATAGCGAACGCAAACGATCCGTTGAACCACGGACAGATCGTCATCCTGCGTCGCAACATAAAATTGGTCCTTCGAGCCGGATCCAGTGCTTTGGAAGAACAACAGCACCAAAGTCAGTCCGGAGAACTCATCACGAGAAGCAACAGCACCAAACTCAGTGGCATCAGGAGTGTCACCTTTGGAGAGAAAATCACGAGCCGTCGTCTAGCGCATCCAGTCATCGACGCCGAAGTCTGTGGCATCAGGAGTGTCACCTTCGGGAGAAGACACCAGCGCATTTTGGGTCCAGCACGGTCAGCCACACTAACGGAGTCGGTCACTCAGACAAAGTGACATCCAGCATCTAGCAGCATCTTGAGCGAGCTCATCAAACGCCAGGTTGCAGACGTCGCGTCGCATCGAAACGTAAGTCCACACCCTTGTTTTTTGAGTCATCGGTAGAACATATTTTTTAATCCTATTCCGAATCCAATCAAATTCACATAAAATGGCTCCTAGTCATGAAGAACGAATTAAAAATTTGAAATTGAGACGCGAGGCGTTCAAGATAGAACTCGAAACTTTTAAAGTATTGATTGACAACTTCGTTGAAGGAACCTCAGCAACGACTATCCGTGTTCAGTTAGAGGAGTTAGAGTCGGAATTCGCAGCTTTCAACAAATCGCAAACCGAATTAGATAGTTTAGAGGAGGGTCAGCTAATGCGTGAACGCATCAGTATCAAATCAGCATTTATGCAATGTAGAGCACAAGCCTTAGATATAATCGAAGCAGCAACGACGTCACGGTCAGGGAATAATTCGCGAGACGCGCAACATACGCCCCACTCGCAGGTAGAATCAACCGAAAGTGAAATTACATTGCCTAAAATCAATCTGCCAACATTTTCGGGCGCGTACGCAGATTGGCCAGGGTTTGCTGACCAATTTCGCTCGACGGTGCATGACAACGTACGCATAGACAATTGCAAAAAGCTAATGTACCTTCGGTCGTGTCTAAAATATGAAGCTGCTAAAGCAATCGAATCACTCGGTAACTCAGCAATCAATTATACGGTTGCTTGGGAAATTTTAGAACGACGGTATAATCAGCCTGCAATAATCGTAGCCAACCACTTAAAGATATTGTTTGAGATGCCACAAATTAATCGCCAAACACACCAAGATCTCCGATCATTCTTGAATAATATTGAAATGCACTATCGCGCCTTACAAGCGCTAAATCAACCAACCACAGATACTCTACTTTTACATTTATTCACAACAAAGACAGATCGCGAAACCACGTTAAAATGGAAGGAACATACGCAACACACAGATTTCCCAACTGTAGAAGAATTATTTAAATTCCTATACGACCGGTGTAAGATAATCGAACCCGCAGGCTCGAATTGTAATAATCATTCTAAAAACATAGCTCCACAAAGTAACAATCGCTTTCGAAATTATTCACCAATTAATAATAGAATGCCCATGCGCGAACTGCGTTCAAATACAACACAAGCATTTGTTACTCAGTCTCGTATGCTTTGCAATTTTTGCACGGGAACTCATTTCTCGCAAAATTGTGAGAAGTTCACTTCGCTGTCCGTACTAGAAAGAGCTAGGCTCGTAAACGAGAAAAAATTATGTTTCAATTGTTTACGGCGAAACCATGGCACGAGCGAGTGCCAAGCGTCTACCTGCAAGCGATGCCATAAACGACACCACACATTACTCCATACAGAGGCAGGCAACTCTTCACAGCCAATTCAAACTAATTTAAATTGTCTTTCGATCGATACTATACCAAACATCATGCTATCCACAACAATTATCCACGTACTTGACAACACCGGGAAATCGCATTCTTGCCGAGTACTATTAGACTCGTGTTCCCAAGCTCATCTTCTGAGCGAACGATTTTGCAAGCAGTTAGGGTTAAAAACGCAAACAGTCTCGATTCCCCTTTCCGGTACCAATCAAATGGATTCCAAAATTAATAAACTGACTACCGCGCACATCAAATCATGGTATAACAGGTATTCCACGACGCTTACATTTTTAATCGCGAAACGTATATCACATCCAATCCCATCTGAATCCATAGAAAACACTAAATTTAATATTCCAACCGGTATCCAACTAGCAGATCCATATTTCAACCAAACCCAGGAAATAGATGGACTCTTAGGGGCCCAAGTATTTTGGGATCTCCTATACGGGAATAAAATCGCAGTAGATGGCCAATTAATCACATTACGTGAAACCGGGTTAGGGTGGATCGTAACGGGGGAAATTAAAAATAACACTCAATCGCACAAGGTAGTTTGCAATCTAACGCTGAAATCATTACATGATGACATGCAACGGTTTTGGAATCTGGAAGAGTGCCCTGCCTCAAAAATTCTTTCGTCAGAAGAACAAGCTTGCGAAGATCACTACACAAAACACACCACTCGAGGTCCATCTGGACGATACATTGTCTCACTTCCCCTCAAACATACAGAGCTCAGATTAGGCGACACGTACAACGTAGCATATACCCGATTTTTAGCGCTAGAACGGTCCTTAGATAAACACGCGGATCGAAAAGCACAATACCGCGACTTTCTAAACGAGTACGAAAATCTCGGACATATGACTGAAATTCAAGACGAGCGCACTGTCGGTTGTTACCTTCCTCACCATCCAGTCGTCAAAACGGACAGTATCACGACTAAGATACGAGTCGTATTTGATGCGTCAGCGCGTTCATCGTCAGGCACCTCATTGAACGACATTCTCATGGTCGGGCCGACAATACAGGATGATCTGTTCGCTATCATCATGCGATTTAGACTTCATAAGTATGTGTTGACCGCGGATATCACTAAGATGTATCGTCAAGTAGAATTGAACATGAACGACCGGAAATATCACAAAATATTGTGGCGCGAAAGCATAAACGAACCAATTAAAGTCTATCAACTTAATACAGTCACGTACGGTACTGCGTCTGCACCGTATCTAGCAATTCGAACGTTACAACAACTAGCGCATGACGAGGGTCACAGATTTCCTGTAGCGGCACGCAGTTTCCTTAACGACTTTTATGTTGACGACGTGTTAACTGGCGCGGAGACAATAGAACAAGCTATAATACTTCGGGACGAACTCATCAAATTATCCGCGAAAGGAGGCTTCGAACTACGACAATGGATCTCCAACGAGCCTAAACTAATCGAGTCGTTAAGGAAACTAAATAACACCGATCACATAGCTCTAGACGCGGTAGAAGAAAAGAAAACCTTAGGTTTATATTGGAATGCCAATAAGGATACGTTAGGATACTCGTTAAAGCAGGCTCCAGCAAAGCAAAAAATTACAAAACGCACGATTCTAGCGAGGGTCGCACAGTTATTTGACCCGCTCGGTTTACTGGGTCCAATAATTGTGCAGGCAAAGTTAATTATGCAGGACCTATGGAAATGTCAGGTAGAATGGGACGAAGACGTACCGATCGGCATTCGCACCGCGTGGACGACCTTCCATTCGCAGTTACAAAATATACGCCAAATTCAAATCCCTCGACGCGTTATTGCAGACAATGCCAAAAACGTGCAATTACACGGCTTCTGTGATGCAAGTGAGCGAGCTTACGGAGCCTGTATATATATTAGAAGCACAGACGCATCACATCATTATACCTCTCAGTTGTTATGTTCAAAATCGCGTGTAGCTCCTTTAAAAACTCAATCATTGCCAAGATTAGAATTGTGTGCTGCGGCGTTGTTAACTAAATTATACAATGTAGTGGTAAAAACACTAAAAATCAAGTTCCAAACCATTACATTTTGGTCAGACTCAACTATAGTCCTTCATTGGATCAAGACCGCACCACACACACTTAAACCTTTCGTTGCCAACCGCGTAAGCGAAATTCAAAAGGATAGTAGGTACAACCAATGGCGCCACGTACCATCAGAATGCAATGCAGCAGACGTATTGTCACGTGGATTAAATACAACTGACATAATAAACCACCCCACTTGGTATCGCGGACCACAATGGTTATCTCAGTCAGAGGACACATGGCCGTATCTTGAGATACAGCCAATAGAAATTCCCGAAAAACGAACGGTGATAGTTCTAAAGATAACAACACAAACAGATTTTACGTTGCTCGAGAAATACTCGTCATTTACTACACTTAAACGCGTTATGGCATATTGTTTACGATTAATAAACAAAACAAAGCAACAGAAGAAACACACGGGTCATCTCACCACTAACGAATTGACACAAGCTACGGTAAAAATAATTGCACTTGTTCAGAAGATTGCATTCCCCCACGAGAGGCAGGAAATACTGAAATCATTAACTCACACTCAGAAAAACAAATTAGCAGCGCTTGATCCATTTATTGATGCCAATGGAATCATTTGAGTTGGTGGGAGATTAAAACATTCAACAATCCCACACGAATCAAAGCATCCAGCAATTTTACCACACTATCATCACATGACAAATTTAATTATACGCGAAGTACATATTAAACATGGGCATAGCGGAATGCAAAGCACGCTCAACGCGGTAAGACAAGCGTTTTGGCCGATTAACGGGAGGGTCATAGTAAAATCGATCATTAAGAAATGCGTAACGTGTCACAGAATGAAACCTGCAATTCCACGTTACCCTATGGGACAACTTCCAGGTAACAGAGTCAAGTTTATTCGACCATTCTTAGTGGCTGGTGTCGATTATTGCGGGCCACTATACATCAAAGAAAAGAAACACCGGAATACGAAAAAAATTAAAACGTACGTGGCAATTTTCGTTTGCTTTAGCACAAAGGCAGTTCATATAGAGCTCGTAAGCGACCTAACATCGGAAGCTTTTCTTGCAGCCTTAAAAAGATTCTTTGCACGACGGCGAAAATGTACAGATATATATAACGACAACGCAACTACATTCACCGGAGCGGATCGTGAATTAAAGGCAATTCACAAAACCTTGACCGTCGACACGAATAATAATGTACATAAATATTTAGTAAATAATGGCATTAACTGGCATTTTATTCCTCCTCGGGCTCCTCATTTCGGCGGGTTGTGGGAAGCTGCAGTAAAATCATGTAAACGCCATCTCTTTCGCATCATGGGCAACAACTTATTTACGTTTGAGGAACTATCAACCTGTCTAATCGAAATAGAAGCCATATTAAATTCAAGACCTTTAACTCCACTATCTTCCGACCCAAATGATTTAACTCCTTTAACACCTGGCCACTTCCTAATCGGTGACTCAATAACAAGCACCCCGGTGTGCGACCTTACTAGTTTGAAGGCAGGACGATTATCGTCCTGGCAACAGGTACAACAAATCCGACAACACTTTTGGAAACGATGGTACAAGGAGTACCTCAATGAACTCACCGTTCGGAAAAAATGGCATCATGCAACCACCCGCATCATCAAGAAAGGCATGTTGGTGATGCTAAAGGACGACAACACACCCCCCATCCATTGGCCCATGGGACGTATCATAGCCATCCATCCAGGAGAAGATGGGATCATTCGTGTAGTTACAGTAAAAACTACTCATGGAGAATATAAGCGTAGCATAAAAGGCATCGCGCCATTGCCGATAGATTATCCGGAGACATTAGAATCTTAGAAACTATGATATTAAATTTAGAGATAAGGCAACTAGTATAATAAGACACTTAAAACACACAACAACCACGACAAACACATACCACACATCGTTTTGTATCTCGTCAATCACATATCTGATTATTGAACTAAATAGTTCAAGGGGGGCGGCATGTTGAGCCCCAACACAGGTAGCTCCAGAAGGTCGTAGCAGCCGAGCATTTTTAGGCTCGGCAATTACCACTCTTCGCGACCAGTATTGTCCCATAAAAACTTGACCTTTCCAACAGCTAAACACATCACGTACCCATCACCGCAATAAACCCATTACCTGCTAGCCCTAACCGAACAACATTCCCAAAATATTTAAACATTCAAGCTCCGCCTCAAGACCATTTTCAGATCCACCCTCACCACACAACCGACCAATCCTAATTCTTACAATCCACCTTTCCCCCAAAATATCAGCAGCCAATCCCAACCTTAACCTCCTCGACAACGACGCTAACACACATCCATCAGATCAGAACTCAGACAGAACTCAGACAGAACTCACCGAGAAACAGCAAATACCACTCACTACACTCTACGATATTGTTTTATAGTAAACATTAAAACATTGTTACAAAAAGTTGTGTTAACCTCATTCTAAAATCTCTTATCACATCACGACTCTTCGTGCATTAAGTTGAATGAGGAATAGCGAACGCAAACGATCCGTTGAACCACGGACAGATCGTCATCCTGCGTCGCAACAGAAGTAGAGAAACTGTGTCTCAAGCATCCAGGCCCAGTAAACGTCGTTTTCATGGCAATCAGTTTATACAGAGGACAAATAAAGATGAAGGTGTAGAACAGAGTGCAATTGCGAAAAAAATTCAGAGTAAGAGCAGTGGGGGAGTATCTTATAATTCTCTTTTGTGTTATCGTTTGATTAAATTTTATACAGTTTTTACAGGTTTAGTTGAAATTCTCATTTGTCACAAATGTAAAAACTTTGTAACATTTTGAAGTAAATCGTTGACTAGTATTAGTCATGCGTCTGTTAGGTGTTGCCAAAGATGGAATAAACCTGTTTGTTAGCCTTGTGGATATTTTTGATGGGCTGAGCGCTGCATCATATAATAGCATCGTGAAGCATATGCATTCAGCTGCAAAAACAATATTTGAATTCTGTTGTATGAAAGCTGTGGAAGAAGAAAAGAAGGAAAATGAAAAACGCGAGAGACAGCTTCTAAATCTGAAGGTGTCGGGCGATGGATCGTGGAAAAAGCGAGGATTCAAATCGTTGTATGGTGTTACAACACTCATTGGTTATTATTCTAGCAAGGTGATTGATTTAGTAGTGAAAAGTAGCTATTGTCAAGCATGTAATATGTGGAAAAGAAGAGAAAATACCGAAGAATATCATGAATGGTATGAACATCATGAAGAAGAATGTGCGAAGAATCATGAGGGTTCCGCAGGCAAGAGGGAGGTATCTGCAATTACGAAAATGTTTGTGAAATCTGAAGAAAAATGGAGTGAAATATGGGATCTATATTGGAGATGGAGATTCAAAAACATTCAAAGCGATTTTAGATGTAAATCCATATGGTGATGAATTTGAAGTAAAAAAAGTGAGTGCATTGGCCACGTAGAGAAGAGAATGGGTACTCGGCTTCGAAATTTTAAAAAGACAAATAAACTTGGTGGTAAAGGAAAATTAACGGATACTCTTATCAAAAAACTTCAATCTTATTATGGATTAGCTATTAAAAGAAATATAAACAGTGTTATCGAAATGAAAATACTATAATGGCTACATATTACCATTTGTGTTCAACGAATGAAAATCCGAGGCATGAGCATTATCTGACGGGAGAAAAAAGTTGGCGCAAATGGAAAAAAGCCGAAGCACTCGGAACGAGCACTGATAGTTTGAATCATCCTCCATCTCTTCATTCTGATGTGCAGAAGCATATTCTTCCGATTTTCGAAGAATTGTCAAATGAAGATTTGCTGCAGAGTTGTTTAGGCGGTCATACGCAAAACGCTAATGAGAGCTTCAAATCAACCGTCTGACGTTTGGCTCCGAAGCACTTCCATTCTGGATTGAAAATAGAGGAAATTACTGCATTTATAGCTGGCAGCATTTTTAATGAAGAGTATTTATCAATCCTAAGAATAATGCAGGAACTACAACTGACAATTGGAAAACAAGCAATGGATTATGTCGAGAAAACTAATCAGCGCCGGATTCGGAGGCAAGGGAGGCGCAGCTCGTTGTCCACAAAAGAGGTCCACACAGCACGTAGAAAGCAATTGGCGGAGCAAAATGACTATTTTGAGGAAGCAGAAGGATTACTGTACGGCGTTGGAATAGCAGACATTTTTCTCTTGCCGAAACTTTAAACACGATTTTCTCGAAAATTGTTTTTTCGTTAAGTTCAAAATCGGTGTATACGATTACTCAAAAACTACTCAACTTATCCGACTGAAATTTAATACACATTTTAATGGTAGTAATGTTTTATGGATGAACCTAAAAGTAAGTTAAAATCACGGAAATAAACTTTTTTTTACTGCAATTTTTCTTTGAAATATTAAGCTTTTTATTCTGAGGTCTGCCACTTTCCAATTTTTATCTTTCTTTTGATATCTTAGGTTCATCCTTTTACTTTAGCTACATGTGGGAAGGGAACGATCGAAACGGATCGATATCGCGGTGTTCGGAAGCCATGACATGAACGAGATTCGGGAAACGGTCATGGCCTTCCGAGACAGGTGTGAATGGAGCAAGAGGAATGTATGCGAGTAAGAAGAAGAGAGTGAATGAGAGAAAGAGAAAACGAGTGTAAAGAGCAGGATGAAGGAATGTGAATGTCGAAAAGATGAATTGTGCGTGGACAAAAGAAAAAGCAGTGTCTTGGTGACCGAACTGGGGAAAACATTGTATTAAAAAGCTAATAAATTGATCATCATTTTACCGTCTTTCACTCTATTTCTACAATAATTATATTTCTTTGTTTAGCAGTTTCAGATAATAAGAACCGACACTAGAGTGTACACCGTTTTAGAAGACACTTCACGACACTTCTATCACATCATGCTGTATCTCCGCCATTTTGCATTTTATTTCAACAAAAAAAATTGCAAAATTTAAATTGAAATATTTTCTAAATAGTCCTCAAAACCTTATAAATATTTATTCATTCCTTATCCTTCGAAATGATTCTTAACAGTCAGCTTAATTTCGGATTTTTACATAAAGGTGCCCCCTCAAGCTCGGGGAGAAGTTTCGAATGGCATTTCTAAGCGGTCAGCAGGCTTCGAAGGATTACATCCACAATTTTGAAGTATTCCTTTTACCTCATATGGATGATGGAGATACTTTTTGGCAAGATAATGCCGCTGTTCACCGTTCAAAAGGGACACAAAAGTTTTTCGCGGACCGGAATATCGCGGTTTTGGAGTGACCGGCTATAAGTCCAGACCTGAATATTATTGAGAATGTTTGGAGAACTATTGCCAGGGATGTCTACAAGGATCATCGACAATTCGAAACCATTGCTGACCTCCAGGACGTAATAATCGACGCTTGGAACGCGATCACACCGGAAGTACTGGAAGGACTGATCCAAAGTGTTCCGAGGAGACTCCTTTTAGTAGTAGAAAATAAAGGAGGTCCCATTAATAATTAAAACACTATATGCACCAATAAAATGCGTTTCATGTATTTATTACTAAAGTAATTTTTTATTAAGTGCGTACAACTTTTCGTTCCAGCTGAAAAATGTTCCGAAAACTGTCATCTATAGAAAGGACATCATTTCCTCGCTTGAAATCGCGATTTTTGTGTGTAGTGCTAATTTTTAACAGTTTAATTATAGCCTTGGATTTCTATGAGTTAGAATGAGTGACAAAAAAGTGTTTACGGGCAAGAAAGATACGAAAACATCGTATCCAACGCGGCGTCGAAACAATGTGTCAGCGAGACGACCATTGAATAGATTTGAGGCTGACAGCGATTCGATAGGAACCAGTGCTTCTGCCAAAAAATTAAAAGTTGGCGATGAAGATTTCGATATAAAATGTGAATTTGGCTATATAATCATAAAGTTTTTTACCGTTTTCTCTGTCATTTCGCAACACGTGAAGTGTAAAATATGCGATTCAGACATAACGTTTCATGAAACAAATTCTCGGGGTTTAGGTTTCAAAATAGTCATCTCTTGTCTGAATTGCTCAAGAGTTGACAATCCAAATAGTACATTCATACGAAATGGATATGAAATTAACCGTCAAATCATGCTAGCAATGCGACTATTAGGAATGGAGTTACATGGAATAATTAAGTTTTATGCATTCATGGAATTGCCACGACCGATATTTCAATCATTTTACGACAAATTAGTGAATATAACTTCGACCGCAACGGCAACCGTAGTAGACGCTAGTATAAAGAGAGCAGCGGAAGAAGAGAAAAAGAAAAGTGAAGAAAATGGACTATTTGCGGGGATAACTGTCTCCGGTGATGGTTCGTAGAGGAAACGTGGATTTTCCTCGCTTTTCTCGAATCATGTCATTGATTGGATGGTTTACAGGTAAAATTGTCGACGTTGAAGTGAAGTCGAAGTACTGTAAGTCTTGCGACCACTGGAAGAGTAAATTAGGAACAGCTGAGTATGAAGAATGGCTCAAAACGTACACCGATCAATGTCAATCAAACCATGACGGCTCATCTGGTAAAATGGAGGTAGACGCTGTCGTCGAGATGTTTGAACGCTCCGAAACTTTGCACGGCATCAAATGCGTAAACTACATCGGTGATGGTGACAGCAAAACCTTCAAGGGCATAATGGAGAAAAATCCGTACGAAAATTTTGAAATGCAAAAGCAAGAGTGCATTGATCATGCACAAAGGAGAATGGGCACTCGATTGAGAAATATAACAAAATAAGTGAAAGGCCTCGGAAGAACAGGTAAATTAACTGCCAAATTAACCCATTTGCATCATCGTTCTACTTAAGCTGCCGCGTTGAAACATCAGCGACGTTCAACTAGGACTGACTCGTATCGCCGCGCGCAGTCGATCGTATGTGCAGTAACGGGCATCCAAATTATTCATGGAGTTTATTAACAATGTACTGTTCAAAACGATTGATACACAGTGTTATATCGGAAATATTGCATTTTACATTTTTTTTACAAAAAAGGAAAAACAAATATTTTTTTATACAGAAAATAAAATTATTTAAATTAAAATGAAAATTTAAATGAATTAATTTTCGTGGAATTCTTTAAAACGGTCAATACATAATGCTTTATCACAAACATGGCATTTAAAAACTGTCTCTCTTCGAATTGACTTACTTAAGCATACAACGCATCGTTTTGATGTTCTATTTCCTTTTGCTAGAGTTGCGGGTATCCGTATAGGAAACTGTCTGCCAGTAAATCGCGTAATGGTATCATTGACAAGTGCATTATTTACATTTATGTTGGGTAAATATTTATGAATTCTTATGAATCTTTCTTATGATTTTTAAAAATTATGTAATTGTTCAACAACATCATGTCAATAAAATAAAAAAATATTTTTTTATAAGCTTCTTTACATCTTCGCATTGTGTGAAATTTACTTAACATATGGTCGCCAATATCAATTCCACCCATATATTGATTGTAATCTATTACTGCTGTTGGTTCTAAACTCTTTTGCCCAGTATATCGGTTTCGTTTCCCTGTTTCACCAAAATTTAAACCGTGCATAGTGTTAGTATAACAACATCTTTCTTATCTTTTCACTTTATCGCCGCTATCTCTTTTGTACAAAATATAACAGCTTCTCCCTTTTGTAATTTGTATGATTTTAATTCCGGAGGCATTCCTTTCCTATTTATTCGCGCTGTTCCACATATATTTGTTTTCATATTATATAATTCTCGGTATAATGTTGGTGAACTGTACCAATTATCAATGAATAAGCAATACCCCTTATGCAATAATTGACTCTCTTTCAACAAATTGATTACAACATTTCTGCTAGCAGATCCTGTATCAGTTTTATCTTTTAATATATATATATTGAAATTGTGTATGTATCGCGATTCTGAATCACAGAGTTTATAAAACTTGACACCAAATCTCGCACGTTTTGTTCGAATAAATTGTATATAATGCAAACGACTTCTACATGACATTAGTGATTCATCAATGGAAATGTTTTTATTTGGGACATACATGCGAATGAAAGTTTTTTTTACTATTTGAGTAACTTCTCGAATTTTTATCAGTGCGTCATTAAGATTATTTGTACTGAAAAAGTGTAAATTTTTGGAGATAGAAATAAATCGGTTACGGCTCATGATATTCTTAAAATACGGAGTTTCTATACTTTTATCAGTAGTCCAATAGCTTTGAATCGTGGGCTTAGAAACTAGACTCATTAAAATATTTAAAGCAATAAATACTTTTAATTCGTCGTCTTCAAGAGGTATAAACTCTGCGTCGCTTGCGCCATATTTATTTGTTTCCGTAATTATTTTTGTAATTAACTCCAAGTTAAAAAACAGTTCAAAAACCTCCCTTCTCGACAAACCTCGTGTATTTACGGTTGCACCACCCGCACTTAAAAACCCATGTATAATGGGAGTATGATTTTCGGCTTTCCACACGTACTCTTGATTTATACAACTGCCGCACTGTTCATTTTCGCTATCATCACTTAACGAAATCCTCCGGCTACGTTTTCTAGGACGCCGTACCTCAATACTTGAATCCGAATCAAGATACTCAAAATCCATTGGGGCAATTAAATTTTAGATTAAATTATAAAATAAGATTATTTTCTAAACATGGATTTTTTGAATTTAAATATAGATTGACAGCACTTACTCATAGTGGCAGTTTGAAAGATTTTCACAAAAAAACGAAAAAACGCTCCCACAAGTGGTTAAACGTGGTCTGTCGCAACCAAAGTATACTATATTTCGCAACTGGTAAAAAAAACAGTCGTAGGCTCGCGAATTAATCCGCGCTTGGATGCAAATGGGTTAATTGATCAACTAACAATTTATTATGGCTTGGCAATACGGCGGAATCCGAACTCTTTCGAAAATATGAAAAATGAAATCTGGGCGACCTTGTTTCATAAGATGTCAACCGACGAAAATCCGCAACACGAGAAGTGCTCAGAGTTTGGTGTGATTGGAAGAGGGCGCAAGCAGCGTATTCCTTAGATACCTTCCATCATACACTCCGGGACAAAAAGATAGCACACCTTATATTTTCCCATATTTTGTGTTAAAAGCTGACTAAGATACATATTTTCTTTTACTGATGACTCAGAGCATGTCTGTGTATACAATTTACAAAATATCGTCCACAACAAATACTTCGACAGGATTGTAACACAAAAAATGTAAATATTATTGTTCACAAACGGGACAAAATGATAGACATGTAGTAAATCTACGCTGTCCAGTTACACTAAAGCTCGCGAATTGCGAACATCAACCTCGGAACATAGTTAATAAAGTCCGTGATATTATTTCGTGTTGTATATTTGTTCAAAAAAGGCGAAGTATTATCAAAAATGGGTCGTGGAAAAAGATTAAACGCGTGTGAAATGGACACTATAATAAAATTGAAAGAAGAACAATATTCAGTGACAAAAATAGCAAAAATTATGAATAGAAGTCGAAAAGTGATAATGAAGTTCTTGAAAAATCCGGAAAACTATGGTAAAAAGAAAAGTTCTGGACGTTCGCAAAGTGTAAATGCCCGAGAACGACGTGCAATACTAAGAGCAGCATCAAATTCTAAGATGACTGCAAGGCAAATTGCTCAAAGTGTTGGTGTAGACACTAATATAAAGAACGCGAGACGTGTTTTACAAAAATGCAAATACATGTTTAAATATGTTAAATATATTTAAAATCGCGTTCGTCCGGGAAAGAATAAATCTCGACCGCGATTCCCGTATCTGTTTGTGTACGTGACACTTCGGAAGGTTACGCGGTCGCCGAGTTCGTTCGGCGCACCGACAGTTTAAAACCGCGGCCGTTTACGTGTTTTCGTACGCCGACCTCACGCGAAGATTCGCTTCAAACGCCATTTAAACGGCTTAGTGACGTCAGCGTCGAGAGAGAGAACCATACCATTTATTGAAACGAGATCGACGGTCGGACTCGACAGCGCCACGTCGCGACGACAAGGCACGACCGAGTCTTCGTCTGTCGATGCTTGAAAAATATAACACTGTCGATAACACGAAAAAAATTGAAGAAAAAGCCTTGGTTAAGGGGGTAGGCACGGCACGTGACCACAGACGAGATATATGAATAGACGTTTCACGTAATGTAATTTTTCGGCCGGAGTTTCTGGGGTCCCGGGACCCCATTACCATTTTCGTGTCACTCGCTACGTTATCAACAGATTCAGAAATTAACACAAGAGGAAGCGAGACAGAAAATAAAATTACATAAATTTTATTATTTTTTAACGGAATTAAAGCTGTAGGGTCCATCATTGGACATTAATCGATTAATTTCATTGGAGAAATCAATCGATTGAGAGTATTTAAAAATTTCAAGATTATTAAAATTCATAAGGATGTATTTCATTGATACGTACACCGCAAATTCTCTATTTTTTATTTTAAATTGTAATACATCATTTATTAAAAAAATAACTCGGCAGAAACGTATTTGCGACTCGAAATCAGTTTAATCAGACTGTGCATCGGGGCCCCGGAAACTCCTCATTCCTCGCTTTCGCACACTATGCTCAATTGCGTGTACGTGAGCTCGTTGAGTTTCGGAAGAGCCGAGAAGAACAGGCTGATACTCGCTTTCCTTCTCGCTCTTGCATCGCTGACGTCGTTTACATTTCTCGAAAGCAAGCCTGGCATCGCCAACCGTTCGAATCGTCAGTAAACGACAAAAGCCATCGTGACTGACAGACCTTACATTTCTCGAAATCGGACCTGGGCGCTTTTTGAAGATTCATTGACTTTCCATACGAAGCGACCATGCGTTATATACATATACATGTTATACATGCTAGGAACTATAAATTGTATAACTTTCGTTGTATATCTACTTTCTAATAACATGGGAAAATTTTAAAATATAAAAAAATGTAAGAATACTGTAGAATTTTTGCAATGGAGAATTATTGAAAGAAAATGAGGTAATTATTTAGAAAAGGCCGGGTCTCACCGATTTCGATGATTTTTGAATATGTTGTAGAAATCAACATTTTGAGCAACTTTTTCCTATACATATAACCGCCGCTCGGCCTTAGTTTCCGAGATTTTTCTTCAAAAATATCGCTACTACTACAATGAATTCTGTCTATATGTACATATCTGTGGCTCTGTATTGCATCAGTCCACGATCGTTGCTTTTTTCTCTTGTTTGTATTAGTCGGCATGACAACCGACGACAAATAATGTATAATGTGTCGAGCTAAATCTAGTTCTGCATTGTTGTCAAAGGTTCGAATATTCTGAAGTATGGAACTCGCCAAATACATTATGTAGGCTATTTAGGTGAATTCTTCTTCCGTCGACAATATCATGCTAATGATCTAATAATTAAATTTGTCGAAATAATGGCTGAAATCTTTCCCACTTCTGATAATATCAATAAAGAAAATTGAAATAGAAAATGAATGCGTGGCCGCCGTTAGGCGGCCGGCTACACAAATCGAGTTTTTAAGCACAGCTGTTATACGCATTCATTGCCGGCCGCCTCGATGTATCTATAGAAACAATAAACAATCGGCGAGTCGTATACATACTGCAGATTTTTTGTCAACAATCGGCGAGTCGTATATATATAACAGGCACGTAAGTGTAGATAGAATTCATTGTAGTAACAGCGATATTTGTGATATTATATGGTACAACTTTGGAACCAAGTAAGGCATTGTGTTGAAATTTGGTTTATATGTATTTATGGACATTGAAGAACACATATTTACAATACAAAATAAAAATTTATTTCTCATAATTTTCTATGGTATGGTAAATTCTGAAACAATTCCCAATATACATAGCAGGTTGATTTATACATGTTTCACAATAAAATGTTGTTTGACGTCTTTCTCCTGGTGTTTTCCTGTCGGAACAAATAATGCAGTCCCGGTTTCTTTGGCCTACATTTGGAATATGTAGCTTATTATTCATTCTATTGTCCGACAAAGAACGTTAATTTATTTAGATTATAACGAAGATAGCAATAGGAATGGTTCGACTTTGAATGAAGTTTCGATTTTACGTTTATAGTTTTTTACGTTTACGTTTTATGTTCTTTATGTTAAATAATTTTAGTAAACATTAAATAATATAGTTTATATAGTTACGTTTATTGTCCACGTGTTTGAATCCGACCATACGCCTCTGACCATCCTCGACAATCCTTCCACTTCCAACGTAAAAACGGCTGATATATTTCTCATTTTAATAGAATATTTCCCATTTTAATAGGAAAGTACAGGAAAACATGTGTTTCTTAAAAAATTGCGGTGAAATCAGTTCATTCTCCTTAATCACTAATAAACTTTCATGTCCCCTCAGAGGGGACAACCGAGTGCAAAGGGTTAAAATATGTTCATAAAATATTATCGTTTTAAAACGTGTATTTCCGTAAAAACAAATTTTTGTAATTTTTTCTTCATTATGGTATATTGCTTATACATTGTATATGCCTACACAGGTCGGAAAGTCAAAAATGCCTAGGCAGTCGAGAATCTCGGCTCGAGAATATGCGAGATCGAATTTCAGCTGTGTTGAGAGCAAGAAGGATAGACTGACATTCGCCGCCTTTCTCGAATCTACGAAGCTATACGAAACGCCAGAACTCATATACAAGGTGGTTGGCATTAGTGTGTGTGAGTGGTGGGGCAGTTCCCTTTCGGCACGGGTCTGCCGTCTGATAATACTCCACTGTCTTTTCCAATCCCTCCCATAATCAACTCACATGTATTTACGTACCCACTCAGCTGGCTGCCCATCAATACTAATTCAGTGCCTAGTTTCTCAACTAACCGCCATCCATGAGAAGAGGCCGCTAAAATCAGCTACGAATTTTCAGGTCGGTATGACAGTCAGATTCGGCCGCGAAAGTCCATAAGGTGAAACGTCTATTCATATATCTCGTCTGTGACAGCAGATATTCTCTGCACAGAAATGGTAATACCATCAGATACGCTGCCGCCTAAAGAAATCAGAGGCAGCTGCTTGCTATTGCCATATACCATTCCGAACAGTGTGACCAATCGACAATAGTAACGGCGAACTTCCTTAGCGTCTAACAGAGTGGTGGGGATAGCAGGTATACATATACTACTAACCCAGCCCTCGATTCTACGGCTGTATTTCGTTCATTTTTTCCTCGACTTTCGACGTTTATATTAATAAATGTGAACAGAATCTCGTTCGATTTTGACCAGAGCGCACTGCATTGGACCTTCCTCTTTCGAATGAGACCTCATCCGACCCAAAAGCTGCTCATATAAGGGCAAAATCTCTTATTTCGACATAATTGAGTACATCGAAATCGACAGTAATGACGGCGAACTTCCTTAGCGTCTAACGTAGTGAAATAAAGAACGCTAGTGTGAGCCTTTCCTTCTTGCTCTTGTAAAAGAGAAACAACTGAAATACGACCTCGCGATAAGCGGCATACGATTCCAAGCCTCGACTGCCCCAGCATTTTTACTTTCCGACCTATGTAAGGTACAATAAGGAAATTTATGAAGTATCATAATGTAAAAAAAATGTCGAAATTTTTTTTTAGCGGAAATACACGTTTTAGGACCCCCTGATCATATTGTGACTATTAAAAAAAAAGACTTTTTTTTTTGTTCCTATTACATATAAACGGCTGAATGAATTTCAATGAAACTTTACATTTCAGTTTTATGTTCTCGTTTCAAGGTCTGATTAGATTTTGAGCGTGATCAGCCCCCGGATAATGATGATTATACGACTTTTAGTTTTATAATTATTTCGATACATATACATTATTTGTAACAAATTTTGGCAATTATTTAGAAAAGGGGGAGGTCTCACCGATTTTGATGATTTTTGAATATGTTGTAAAAATCAACATTTTGAACAACTTTTTCCTATACATATAACCACCGCTGGCCTTATTTTTCGAGATTTTTCTTCAAAAAGATTGCTGCTACTGCAATGAATTTTGTCTATATGTACATGTCCGTGACTCTGTATGCGTCAGTCCACGACTTTTTTCCTCGACTTTCGACGTTTATATTAATAAATGTGAACAGAATCTCGTTCGATTTTGACCAGAGCGCACTGCATTGGACCTTCCTCTTTCGAATGAGACCTCATTCGACCGAAAAGCTGCTCATATAAGGACAAAATTTCTTGTTTCGAGAACCCATATTTCGGGCCGAATTGTGTCGGTATACCGCACGCTGCATTGCTCGTGCCTACCTCCTTCGGTGTCTTTCAATCGTCGATTCATTTTTGCTCATTTATTATTTACAGTAAATCCAACACATACTCTCCCACGAAGCGTGTATATAAATGAAGAAGACTTTCGCGGCAATATTTTATTTTAATCAACATGCAACCCCACTCTAAAATCTTCCACAATAATGTTTCCAAAAAAACTTGATTACTATGCATTCATTTGAAAATTTTACTGTACAAAATAAAGTAACATTTATTTTCGTGAATAATGTAGGGTATGAAATTGTAGACAATAATGTAGCGAAAGGCTGCAATACATACTTTGAATATTCGCTCAAGTAGAGAGGTAACGCGTGCGCGCTCTAGCCGGATTGGAAACATTTGAAAACCTGGAAAGTATTGTCAGACTCCAAACTCGCAAAACTATTGGCCGATTCAAAACTTGATCGATTCCGAGATCCATATGGAATCGATAACTTTCTGTAGTAATTTGTGCTTGACGATTATTAAATATTAAATGTGGGTAATTATTTAGATTACGGACGGTAACACCGATTTCGGTGATTTTTGAATATGTTATAGAAATCAACATTTTGAACAACTTTTTCCTATACATATAACCGCCGCTCAGCCTTAGTTTCAGAGATTTCTCTTCAAAAAGATCGCTGCTACTACATACAATGAATTCTATCTATACGTAAGTACATGCTGTGGCAGCGTGTGTGTAAGCGTTCAATCGCCGATTGTTCATTGTTTCTATAGATGCATCGAGGCGGCCGACAATGGGTGTGCCTAACGGCAGCCGGCATAAAAACATCTAACCCTTATAAACCTAATTATTCTACCTAGTAACTAATATAATGGATTAGGTCTGGGTTAGATTTTCTTATACCGGCCGCCGTAAGGCGGTCGGCCACGTATTCATTTTCTATTTCAATTTTCTCTATTGATATTATCAGAAGTGGGAAACATTTCATTATTCGATCATTAAAATCATATTGTCGATGGAAGAAGAATTCAGCTAAATAGCCTACATAATGTATTTGGCGAGTTCCATACTTCGGAATATTCGAACCATTGACAGCAATACAGAACTAGATTTAGCTTCACACATTGTGCATTATTTCTTGTCACAAACAAGAGAAAAAATCGGCGATCGTGGACTGACGCATACAGAGTCACGGACATGTACATATAGACAAAATTCATTGCAGTAGCAGCAATCTTTTTGAAGAAAAATCTCGAAAAATAAGGCCAAGCGGTGGTTATATGTATAGGAAAAAGTTGTTCAAAATGTTGATTTTTACAACATATTCAAAAATCATCAAAATCGGTGAGACCTCCCCCTTGTCTAAATAATGCCCAAAATTTGTTACAAATAATGTATATGTATCGAAATAATTATAAAACTAAAAGTCGTATAATCATCATTATCCGGGGGCTGATCACGCTCAAAATCTAATCAGACCTTGAAACGAGAACATAAAACTGAAATGTAAAGTTTCATTGAAATTCATTCAGCCGTTTATATGTAATAGGAACAAAAAAAAAGTCTTTTTTTTTAATAGTCACAATATGATCAGGGGGTCCTAAAACGTGTATTTCCGCTAAAAAAAATTTCGACATTTTTTTTACATTATGATACTTCATAAATTTCCTTATACCTTACATAGGTCGGAAAGTAAAAATGCTGGGGCAGTCGAGGCTTGGAATCGTATGCCGCTTATCGCGAGGTCGTATTTCAGTTGTTTCTCTTTTACAAGAGCAAGAAGGAAAGGCTCACACTAGCGTTCTTTATTTCACTACGTTAGACGCTAAGGAAGTTCGCCGTCATTACTGTCGATTTCGATGTACTCAATTATGTCGAAATAAGAGATTTTGCCCTTATATGAGCAGCTTTTGGGTCGGATGAAGTCTCATTCGAAAGAGGAAGGTCCAATGCAGTGCGCTCTGGTCAAAATCGAACGTGATTCTGTTCACATTTATTAATATAAACGTCGAAAGTCGAGGAAAAAATGAACGAAATACAGCCGCAGAATCGAAGTATGGGTTAGGTTGTCAGCATCTGGCTTTCTCGGGGTGGGGGGCGACGGGCCTATGTATCGAAGCTAACGCTTCACTTTGGTATGGTTTCACCTTCACAGCCCTCTTGATTAGGCGCCATCTCGTAGCGACTGCCTGAACTAAATTTGTCACGTGACTTGCTCTGCTATTACCCATGTAATGGCGGAACTCGCTTGTGGGAATGCAATTCCGAAATAAGAGATTTTGTCCTTATATGAGCAGCTTTTGGGTCGGATGACGTCTCATTCGAAAGAGGAAGGTCCAATGCAGCGCGCTCTGGTCAGTATTGGAATCGTACAACTCTTTTAGTAACCTAAAAAGACCTCGATTCTGTGGCTGTATTTCATTCATTTTTTTCTCGACTTTCGACGTTGATATTAATAAATATGAACACAATCTCGTTCGATTCTGACCAGAGCGCACTGCATTGGACCTTCCTCTTTCGAATGAGACCTCATTCGACCCAAAAGCTGCTCATATAAGGGCAAAATCTCTTATTTCGAAACCCCCTATTTCGGGCCAAATTGTGTCGGTTTACAGCGCGCTGCATTACCCGTGCCTACCCCCTTAACTGTGCAACATAAGATGAATCGATTACACTTTGCGGAAAAGAATATTCATATGCGAAATAAATGGTGAAGAATAATATTTACAGATGAAAAGAGGTTTAACTTAGATGGGCCTGGTGGTCTGAGTTATTATTTTCATGATATGCGAAAAGAGGAAAAGTTTTTGAGTCGTCGGCAAATGGGAGGTGGTGGTGTGATGATTTGGTGCGGTATCGAGTACTATGGTAAAATGGAAATCAAATTTATAACAGGAAAAATAAATAGCAAAATGTGTTTGGAAATGACTAAGGAACAAATAAACACGTACGCCACCAGAATTGCTGGAGAGAAGTTTATTTTTCAACAGGATAATGCCGCAGTACACACTGCAAAAGTAGTAAAAAGAGTCCTTTTCTCAAGAAAAAATTCGCGTTTTGAATTGGCCAGCAAGGTTAACCGACCTTAACATTATTGAAAATTGTTGGGGAAATCTTACCCAAGTTGTAAATGGAAATGGCAGACAATTTGGAAATATTGCCGAATTAAAAAAATGTATTCAAGATGAGTGGGAGCAATGCAAGCAAAACACTATTAAAAAACTCTATAAATCTGTAGCGACCGGTCGTGCGCACATGGGAAAGTTTTTCTCTCGTGCAAACGGCCCACGTAATTTACGACTCTCGTTCGTCGAAGCTGTTTTTGAGGAAGATATTTTCCAGACTCGCGTATCGAATGCGTTTAGTAAATTCTTTTCCTAAGTCCCTCAACAGCAAATAGAGACCGTCGTAAATTAGGGATTTCCAGAGGACACTCGACGCGTACCCATCGGAGTTTCGCCAAGTGGGCCCAGCGCGGGTGGTCCGAAGGAAATCTTGCAGTGAGGGCGCAACGTCGTCCCCCTCAATCACCACGCCGTTTCGAAAACAAGCACGCCGTGGGCGTAAGAAATAGGCGGTGATTTGGGAAAAATAAACGGCCCTGATTGGAAAGGCCCAACGCGTGGGGTTAACCAATCAGGGTTGTTTAACAATTTTGCCAGTGCAACCGAGGGGTCGACACGGAGACGAGCGAGGAATAACCACACTTGGTTTTGCGCGCTCTAACCAAAAACATAGAGAAATAAAGAAAGTTTGTCACCCCACGAAAAGTGCAGTTCCTATGACAACCTATCCCAACAAATCTTTGCCAAAACGAATGATGGCTGTTATAAAATGTAAAGGAGGAGCCACCAGATATTAAGCTGTGGCGGCACCAAAGCACCACATTCGCCTTAGCTTTTTGAAGCTCACCGCATTGTATGGGCGCACACGCGGCAACCAGAGCCGCGCGAGCCGAAAGGCCTGTTGTCATCGCCTCTTATCTTCTGTATTCCTCTTTGTTAGAGTCTCGCCTGGGCCTGGGTAGCGTCGGCTCTCAGATTCTGCCAGACCGCTTCAGTAATTTATTTATAACGTTATCTTTTGTCGCTATCCCTGCCTATTCTACGAGTAATATTTTGACTTTTTCCTTTTCCTCTATCTTCTTTTTCTACCGACTGTTCTCTCTTTTTCCGAATGCCTCTTTGTACGGTGACGATGATCGAGCGCGATCACGAGTCGAGCATCACCCGCACTACAGGTCACGTCGTTGTACGACTACGAGTAATAAAAATGTGAGGAATGGAATCCACGGAGTTACGCGGTGTTTATTACCTTTCCGATTCCACAAAGCATTAAATATCATTCGTTGATTTATTGTTGTACCTAATTTTAAGTTAAATGTGCTATCATGTTGTCCCACTATATTTCCTTAAAAGTTCTTTTTTTTTAAATAAAATTGTACAGACTGGTGAAATTCAATTCAATTTCATTTGTGTATGCTTATAGAGGTATTTTGCAAGAATGTATAAAAACAAAACCTTGGTTGTAATGTTAAATAAATAAAAATTACGTTAATTTTAAAATGTGCTATCTTTTTGTCCCGGAGTGTAAGCCGCCGCTATCGAAAGAAGTTTTTCAAGCCATCAAACCAATTTAGGAGGAGCTGAGCCGTGATGAGTTGCTAAATCGTTGTTTGGGAGCTTACACACAAAACAGCAACGAAAGTTTCAATGCCACTGTTTGGAATTTAGCACCTAAGTCCTACTCAAGGGGTAAAAAAGTATTGAATATAGCGACTGATATTGCTGTGTGCACTTTTAACGACGGTCTAACTAATATTCTGCGAATTATGAAAGTTTTGGAGATGGATATTGGCCTTCATGCATACAATTTTTGTCTTGAAGCCAATGCTAAGCGGATCAAGCACGCGGAGCTGTCTTCGACAGATGCGGCAAAAAGGCATGCACCGGCATAAAATCGACAAGGAAAGAATATGAGGAAGAATATTTGAGTAGGGAAGGGCAGCTTTATGGTCCTAGGATAACAGATTAACCACTTGCGGTGGAGAGACGTGCCACGCACGTCGAGATGCTTCTGCTACCGGAACGCCAGCGACGCGTTACACACGTCGTCAGACGATTGTTGCAGAAAGAAAAATGATGTGCGTGGCACATCAACTGTTAATGAAATTCTTTACCGAGGCACAGTTTCTGCTTACACTTCATCGTGTAAAGTTATCAGTATTGACCCCAGTGTAAAATGGAAAGTGATAGTGAAGCCAGTGATATTATTTGCACAAATAAAAGGAGAAGACAAGACAATGTAGAATCTGACAGCGATTTAGAAGAAATTATTTTTCCACTTCGGGATCGGCGTAAAATTATATCTGACGACGAGGAAGAAGTTCAGAATGAGAATAGGGAAAGGAATGGTTCATCCCAGGAATGGATATGGAAAGACATGGAAAATATAACTAAAGTATGGGGATATTCGAGAATATCTAGAATAAATATTCTAGTTGGGCAAAATGTCACAGCTTTGCAAATGACACCAGTGGAGTATTAGCGGAAGACTTTTGGAAAATTACTGTGACAGAAACCAATCGTTACACTAGTCAAACACTCCAAAATGAAAACCGTACCCGACTAGAATTTCAGTTAGGCATGCCTAGACACAAAATGTGGGCCTAATGCGGAAATGATGGGGTACGCCTAAATTGCGGCAAGCCTAATTGTTACCTCATTAGGCCGTAATCCGGAAAGAATGATACACGCCTACGTTGGCCATTCCTAATAGTTGCCATACGGGGCGCAAATGGAGATGGCCGAGCGCACGCCTAAGTTGGGCATTCCTAATAGTTGCCATACGGGGCGCAAATGGGGATGGCCGAGCGCACGCCTAAGTTGGGCATTCCTAACATTTACCATACGGGGCGCAAATGGGGATGGCCGAGCGCACGCCTAAGTTGGGCATTCCTAACATTTGCCATACGGGACGCTAATGGGGATGGCCGAGCGCACGCCTAAGTTGGGCATTCCTAACATTTACCATACGGGGCGCAAATGGGGATGGCCGAGCGCAGGCCTACGTTGGGCATTCCTCCTAAAACATTTGCCTCTCAAACTATTGCAGTTCAGCTTCTCGCAGTGTCAGACGTACGCAAGCTAGCGTGTAGAGGTTAGGTTGCCGTAAGAGAGTTTTTACGATTATTTATATATAATTATTGGAATTCCTCTGCGATGTCGGATGATATGCGAGATCTGAAAACTCATGAACTCACACGTCTCAGAGTTCAACGATTTCGTAAGCGGCGTAAATTGAGTGATCAGCAATGCCCAGAATTTATAAATTCTGAAGCAGATACGATAGTGATGTCCAAAAACAGTGGATTAAGAATCTATGAAGAACGTGAGAGTGTAAATTCAGAAAATTTTGAGTCGGATGTTGCAGAAGTCTCGGAAGTCAATCGAAATATACCACAGATAATTAATGATGACATTGAGTCATCAGAGGAAGACGAGACAAGAGAGGCTGCAGGACATAACAGTAGAGATGAACATACAGAGAATACAAGCGAAGAGGCTGCAGAGAACGTTCAAGAGATTTGTGGCTTTAATGACATAGAAGAGCTTCGTTAATGGGCTCTCATGGATCCAACAATACCACATATGTACTCGGTTGGAAGTATTGATGAACATATTAAGGACACATTCTTATCCTAATTTACCTAAAACAGCCAAAACATTTCTCGGTACAACATCCATCAATTATACCATCGAAAGCTTTAATGGCATCGATGATGAGTTTGTGTATTTTGGGATAAGTAAAGTTCTTGAAAAATGTGTAAATCCAGAGATCCATAAAAGTAACGATATACCATTGATGTTTAACATTGATGGTTTACCATTATTTAAATCCAGCAGAAAACAGTTTTGGCCAATCTTGTGTAAAATTTTTCATCATCCTGATGTTTACCAACCCTTTCCTGTGGCCATATATTGCGGAAATACAAAGCCAACCAATCTTGAACGATATTTGGAGCAATTTATAAATGAAATTAACGATCTGAAACGTACTGGTATCGCGATAGATAATAGAGCATTTACTATATCCATCAAAGCTTTTATATGTGACAGACCGGCACGTTCGGTTGTGAAATGTATTAAAGGTCACGCAGGATACTGGGCCCGTGAGAGATGTACGATACGTGGCAAAAGATACGAAAACCGGATAATTTATCCATTGGTAAATACTGAAAAAAGAACTGATTTGTCATTTAGAAATCAAACTAATACACAACATCATTTGGGAATATCTCCTTTACTTCGCTTATATCCGAACATTGATTTGATCAACCAATTTGTATTAGACTTCATGCACTTGCTGTATTTGGGAATTATGAAAAACCTATTACACTATTGGATAGATGGAAATGTGAAAAAGGTGAAGCTAACTGGTCCTGCTAAGATGCAATTATCGAATTTACTACAAAAAATAATAGTACCTGCTGAATTTCAACGAACGACTAGATCACTAACAGAGTTTCATAAATTCAAAGCCACTGAATACCGATTTTTGTTGTTATATGCAGGATGTTGTCTTTAAAAAAAATTTACGAACTGACGTCTATAGACATTTATTACTCTTTCATACTGGTAGCAGAATATTATCGTCTAAAGAATTAGCCGTGGATAAATGCGAATCAGCTAGATTGTATTTGAAGAAATTTGTGACGAAAGCGCCATTTATATATAACAAAGAATTTGTGGTTGGAATTGTCCATAATCTAATCCATCTTGCAGATGATGTTGAAAATATGAACTGTTCTCTGTCTAATATTTCTAGTTTTCCATTTGAAAACACTCTAGGAAGAATGAAACGACTTATTCACAATGGAAATAAGCCTCTCTCCCAATTATGCCGTCGATGGAATGAAATCTCTCATAGTTGGAATGAAAAAGCGGATATTCCACCTACAATCCAAATTACTAGACAATTAATATCAACAGAATTAGAGAGGTGAAATACCAATTAAAAGAGTTCAGTATAAAGAGGCGCTTTTATCCACTACATTTCCGAACAATACAGTTTTATTGAATAGTAATGGAATCGTACAAGTGTGTAGTATGTGGATATCCCCAAACGATGACGTAAATTATATCGAAATTACAGGAAAGATATTAAGGAAAAGAAAGGCACTTTATTCGTATCCTTGTAATTCTTACCATCTCCAAATGTGGAATGTCATCTGTAGAATTACGGACAATATAATATTTAAAATTACCGATATTAAAAAAAAGTTGTCCCATTTGATTTCAGCGATAATGTTGGAGAAAAAATTTTAGTAATGCCTCTACTTCATGTGGGATCATTCCATGCGAAGTCGGACACCTTTCGGAGTACCATGTCGGATTTTGTTCTACTTTGAATATGTTGTAGTCTTTAGTGATGTATAAACGTATCTCGAAGGATTTTTTAAAATTTTAAAAATTGTTGGTTTTACATCTGTTTGAAATATAGAGCTCACTTTTTTCAATAAATAACAGCTGCTAAAGTAAGGAAGTTATAAAAATGAAATTTTAGGTACTTGTAGCAGACCCATGGGAGTATCAAATAAAAATTATTTCAATTAAAAAAAAATTTTTTTCACTATTTATTGTGCAATTGTTTACAACAAATGTCATTTTTTTATAGCGGGGAAATATTTAAAAATCTGAAAAAAATGGGCATATAGTCCTGTTTGTCCCCTTCACGGACCAAGTTTTAAAAATACGGACACATTAAAATTGGCCTTATAAACATTAATTGAATGGAACGCTGCGTCGCGTCGTGGCATGCTGGCTCGACCGGCCAAGTTGCGCAGTGCCTGCAACCGCCAAGCGGCTATACCTGCTATTGTTATACATAGGGTGTTGGACTGCTGGAAAATGTAACAGTTATTGGACACTCACTCTTTGTCAATGACACTTAGCATTATACACATTTAAGTTGTCAATATTCAATGGGATAGGATATGATGGGATGTGATGGGATTAGGTTCTGGTTAAGAAATAATGGTTGTGTTTAGTCCGAACCGAAAAGATCGTTCCGGAGTAGTAAATTTGCACGTGGTGTGCCGACTAAACTAACTTTCGAAGGACCACCCCTTATTCAGGGGACTAACGAGACGTTTTACTGTTGTATTGTATTTTAAAAACTCAACAAAAATATACACTGATCAGATTAGGAACGGCTAGCGCACTATTTGTTTGTCAAATGGTAACTACGTACGTAAGCAAGCAAGTAATAAGTAAGCGACTAAGCGAGTAAGCGAATAATAAGCAATAAGATCGCAATCACGGCATGCCGCCGTTTTTATACTGCTGACCTTGGGGCGGGGGTGCGACGATGCCGACGTAGCTTGGCGTCCAAGGCGGAGGGTGCTACGTTTGGCAACTCCGGGGACTTTCCACCGCGTGCGTCAGCCCTTGGGCCCGCGTACAAACCATCGACGAAAACAAGGGAGGCCCAAGGCGAAGAGCCGCGCACGTGTGGGCCATCCGACAGTCTCTTGGGGCTGCAACCACTCGAGACTGCCTTCGCCAACCAAGTTTATGACACTTTGTCCCTTTTGTTTAGCGAAACTCTAAGATATTTTTTGCCCATGCTGGCCTTGACGAAACTCTACAAACGCGGTTCTGTGTCATAAACCTGGTCGACTCACCGAAGCCCAAACATCCCGCCCACCTTGAACGCTCAAGCGTTTAATATACTGTAAAAACTAAACATAAAAATAACTAATTGGTACGATTCATGTCGATGAATTAAATGCTTACGGTGGATATAATTTTAAACTATGATGCTACTTAATGTTACTCCGGGGAGGTTACAACTATATATTTTTTTTTAAGAGCTAGACTAGTCTATTAGTATAACAAGTGCTGATTGATTGCGAATAGGAACAGATCCCAAGAATTACTCCACGTTCGGTTGTGAGCCGGGGGTATTTTCCGCAGCGTCTTCTTCCTCTGCCAGCGGCAAGAGGCAGATTCTTGTCGCCGGCCTGTTGATAATGCCATCAGACACCTTGATGGACACCACCCGGATTATCCCATCGGTGCCTGGTTGGAGCTTGGTAATTCTCCCAAGACGCCAACGTAATGGTGGGATGTTGTCTTCTCGTATGACGACTAGGGCACCTATCTTCACTATGGTTGGTGAATGAAGCCTCCATTTTTGACGTTGCTGGAGATGGCGTAAATACTCCTGCTGCCAACGCTTCCAGAAATGTTGCAGCATCTGTTGGACTAACTGATGCCGGTTTAGTCGATTTTGTTTTAGATGCAATAAATCCTGTTGCGGCAGGGCGGTTAGTGCATCTCCGATTAAAAAATGTCCAGGAGTGAGAGGAGTGAGATCATTGGGATCTGACGAAAGAGGATGAAGAGGGCGGGAATTCAAGCATGCTTCGATCTGTGCTAGTATTGTGTACAGCTCTTCGTACGTGAGGCGCTGTTCCCCTATTATTCTTTTGACGTGGTGTTTCGCTGATTTGACAGCACTCTCCCATAGACCCCCAAAGTGCGGCGCATGTGGCGGGATCAGGTGCCACTGTATCTGCTCCTGTGCTAGTAAATTTCCTACCTTCGCGTGGTGTTCTTTACTATTTAGTAACACTCCTAATTCATTAAGATTGTTGCGTGCTCCAATGAAATTTCTACCGTTGTCTGAGTAGATACAGTGACTCCGTCCCCTACGAGCTATAAACCGATTGAGGCAATTCAGGAAGGCGTCAGTGCTCAAGTCTGTTGCTAATTCTATGTGTACAGCCTTGGTGACGAAACATACAAATATACAAATGTAGGCCTTGTGTGCGGTGCGAGCACGCCCGCGTTCCCTAATTATTAACGGACCGGCATAATCGATTCCGCAGGTAGCAAACGGTCGAGCAGGAGTCACCCGAGTTGCAGGCAAGTCTCCCATGATCGGATTTATGCCGGTCGGTTTTGTTCGGAAGCAACGAATGCATCTGTGTATTATTTTCTTAACCACGCGCTTGCAAGCTAGTATCCAAAACCGATTGCGCAACGATGCGCTGGTGAGCTGACACCCCGCGTGGAGCAATCGACAGTGTTCATAGATCACCACTAAATTCGTCAATGGGTGGTCCGAGGGTAGAATCAATGGGTGTTTCTGATTATAAACTATAGGAGCGTTTCGGAGTCTCCCGCCCACCCTGAGCAAACCCTTTGAGTCCAGGAACGGATTCAGCGAGGCTAGTTTGCTGGTTTGTGCTAGCGGGTTAGCTGCTTGTAGATCGCTGATTTCCTTGCCGAAGCACTCTTGCTGTACGAGTTTGATTATTGTCTCTTCGGACCGAGCTAATTCGCGTGCTGTTAAAAATGATTGCCATGAATTTGTGGCGTTAGGTTGCACGGCGAGGGTTTGACTGTTCTCCCGCGTTTTGGATTTCAGCCGATCTACGAACTTCCTACAGTACGCTACAATTCTAACAAGCCTAGAGTAGGATGAAAAACGGCAAAGGATGTCCGTCGGGCAATTAGGTGTTGCGACATGACTACGAACGTGGTTGATCTCTTCCGGCATTGTGTCTGGGATTGTCTCGATTGAGGGCCATTCGTGCTGTTCTTGTAATAGCCACGATGGGCCAGACCACCACAGGTCTGTACGCCTTAACGTTGTGGGGTCGGTGCCTCGTGAAATCACGTCGGCAGGGTTGTCTTCCGAAGCCACGTGGTGCCAGTTTTCTACTGACGTAGATTGTCGAATTTCTGACACGCGGTTCGCCACGAAGGTCTTCCAACGGTTTGGTTGACCTCTGATCCAGGCTAGAGCAATTGTGGAGTCTGACCAGTAATGTTCGCACTTGAATGCTAACTGTAACGCGTATCGGATTCGTTTGACTAATTGGGCTAGCAAAAGGGCACCGCATAATTCTAGCCGCGGAAGGGTGGTTGTTTTCAAAGGAGCGACTCGAGATTTGGCACAAAGCAATCGCACCGTGTACCTGCCGGTCTCGTCGAGCGACCGCAGGTAGATGCACGCACCGTAGGCCTTTTCCGACGCGTCCGAAAACCCGTGCAGTTCTACTGCCCTTGCGTTATCGCATATTACACGGCGCGGTATTTCTAATGTCTTGACCTGGTTCAATTCTGTACGAAACCTTGACCATTGGGCATGAAGATCTTGATCTACACTTTCATCCCAACCTAATTGCAGCTGCCACAAGGTTTGCATTAAAATCTTGGCCCTTGTAATTACGGGACCGACTAAGCCGAGTGGATCGAACACCTGAGCGATTTCAGAAAGTATGGTGCGTTTAGTGATGCGAGTATAGATTGGCTCTCTGACCGAGAACCGAAGCTCGTCTGGTTCAGAAAGCCATATCAATCCTAATGTTTTGGAATCCCCTTCGGGAGGTTTGATCTCCTTTTCTATGCTAGACCGATCATGCAAGATTTCGGGCTTGTTTGATGCCCACTTTCGTAACTGAAACCCTGCTTGCCCTAGAACTTGTGTCAGCTGTTTCTTTAATGCCTGTGTTTCCCTTACTGTCTCGCATCCAGTGAGCAAGTCGTCTACGTAAAAGTCATAAATTATCGCACGACTTGCTAGAGGCGATTGATCTGCACATTCTAATCCTATCTGGTGCAAGACGCGAGTGGCTAGAAATGGGGCCGAAGATGTACCGTATGTCACCGTATTCAATTCGTACGTGTTGATCGGACCGTCCACACACGAACGCCAAAGAATACACTGGCACTTCCGATCCTCTGGTCGGACGCGCACTTGTCGATACATTTTCTCTACATCTGCCGAAAGTACAAATTTGTGCTTTCTGAATCGAACTACGATGGAAAAAAGGTCGTCTTATACGGTCGGCCCTACTAATTGTACGTCATTTAATGACAGGCCCGAGGACGTTTTTGCCGACCCGTCAAAAACTATTCTGACCCGAGTCGTGGTGCTAGAGGCCTTGAAAACTGCATGATGCGGCAGGTAATACCTAAGGGTAGTGCTAGTTGTCGCTGTGTCGCGTCGAGTCATATGTCCAAGTCGTTCATACTCGTGCATGAAGGAAGCGTATTCTCTGCGTAAATCGGGTTGCCGAGCTAGTTTACGTTCAATGGCTGCGAATCTTTTTTCAGCTTGAGCTCTCGAATCCCCTAACTGGTTGATGCTGTTTGTAAATGGAATGCTCACTAAATATCGGCCGTCATCGTCGCGTCTTGTCGTCCGTCGAAAGTGTTGTTCGGCGTCGTTCGTCGCGTCGGTCAACGGTCCGTCCTTGTCTGATGTTACATTTTCTAATTCCCAAAATCGCGCCAGGCTAGTATCTAACTGCTCTTCAACAAATTCTACGAAATTTCGAAACGTTGCGATTTCTGTCAATCTAAGGGACCGTTTTTCCCATTCCCTTTGTGTCGCAACATCTAATTTCCTCGACAAAATCAAGACTAGCAACGTGTCCCAATGTTTGGTTGGCTGGCCTAACGCGCCTAGTGCTAATACGTGGTTATTTGCGTTATCTACCAAGTCGCGAAGGGTTGTGTGCGTTTGCTTGTGAACCGATTGTAGGTTCAGCAAAGCGTTACCGTGGTGGTATATCAACGATTTAGGGTCTTCGTATCTATTCTTCAGTGTTTCCCAAGCTAGCCTATAATTCTCATCAGAAACACCCAATGACCTAATTACTCGAGCCGCGCTCCCCTTTAATGCCGAATTTAAGTAATGGAATCGCTGAATATTACACAGTGATACATTTTGGTGTATCAACGAGACGAACGTGTCGCGAAACCGCAGCCAGTTATTATAATCGCCATCGAATTCTGGCAACACGATAGTGGGGAGTCGCGGGGTAGCTGGCAATTCCGTCGGCGCGGACGTTGTGCTGGGCGACGGCGATGGTTGAGTGGACGCGCGCGATCTCGAAATGTACCCTTCTACCTTTGCCATCAAGTCGAAGTACGTTGTTTCGAACGTGTCCCTAAAGGCCGCATGCATGGCCTCGTCTTGGGTTTCTGCCACTGCTGACTCTATTTTTGATTGAATGCTCTCGAATTTGTAGTATATCGCTTCATTCATTCTCAGACGTTTTTCTAACGAGTCTATGGGAGTCGCGCTCGCCGATGTGTCAAAGAAGTTCGCGAAACGCGTCAAAGTGGCCTTCAATTGGCCGCGCTCGCGAATTGATGTTGTCAAGCCGTCCATTTTAACTATAATTTAGCACAGACCGAAAAAATGCGGGAGTGGACTTACGGAAGGAGAAGATGCTGAGACGTCTTGGTGGTGACGTCCAGCGAAGTCGTCCTGTCAGAGCTCGATTAGCTATCTCGTCCAGGGGCGGCGATGTACACGTTGACGTCGCCTGATGCCTTCCTGGATGCTGCTCTGCTGCGATGCGTCGTCCGCTGCTAGTCAGAATGTGCGTCCAGTACGTGGACCACAGCTTCCGGATGTCTCGAAGATTTCCAATAATGAAGTATTGGTCAATACTTCCGATGCTGTATCGGTGGCAGTCCTATCTCGTCCAGGGCTGACGTTGTCCAAATTGTTGACCCGTCCGAACCGCTCTGGATGCTGCTTGTCACCGATCTCAGGTTTCTGGCTAAAAAGCTGAGCGCAGTTGCACTCCTTCTCGGAATCACGTGTCCTGTGTTGAGTTCTATCAATTCTTCGATGACTGTTGCTGCGTGGCACTGACCGGCCACAAGAACTATATGTGACGTGGTTCTTATCCGGCTCGAAGGACCAATGTTTAGTCCGAACCGAAAGGATCGTTCCGGAGTAGTAAATTTGCACGTGGTGTGCCGACTAAACTAACTTTCGAAGGACCACCCCTTATTCAGGGGACTAACGAGACGTTTTACTGTTGTATTGTATTTTAGAAACTCAACAAAAATATACACTGATCAGATTAGGAACGGCTAGCGCACTATTTGTTTGTCAAATGGTAACTACGTACGTAAGCAAGCAAGTAATAAGTAAGCGACTAAGCGAGTAAGCGAATAATAAGCAATAAGATCGAAATCATGGCATGCCGCCGTTTTTATACTGCTGACCTTGGGGCGGGGGTGCGACGATGCCGACGTAGCTTGGCGTCCAAGGCGGAGGGTGCTACGTTTGGCAACTCCGGGGACTTTCCACCGCGTGCGTCAGCCCTTGGGCCCGCGTACAAACCATCGACGAAAACAAGGGAGGCCCAAGGCGAAGAGCCGCGCACGTGTGGGCCATCCGACAGTCTCTTGGGGCTGCAACCACTCGAGACTGCCTTCGCCAACCAAGTTTATGACACTTTGTCCCTTTTGTTTAGCGAAACTCTAAGATATTTTTTGCCCATGCTGGCCTTGACGAAACTCTACAAACGCGGTTCTGTGTCATAAACCTGGTCGACTCACCGAAGCCCAAACAGGTTGGATTGTACCAATGATCATCTACCGGATTAAATTGTTTGTTATAAAATTACTTACCTCATAACAGCTACAACTGTTGATTTCTCACTGTCTGAATAAATTCGGGCAGTTAAATGCGTTACTTCTTTAGTTGGTGTAAATAAGTGAAAATTGCGTGTTCCACAGATTGTTGTAGCCAGTCCACGCCTTTCCAGCAAGAATTCCGAATGTTTCTTATATTCTTCTGTTGAGCTGAACTGCAAATGTATATTTTTAATATTGGCAGTTGCCCAATCAAATAATTTTTGTGTTGTCGTTATCTGGTCTTCCAACGGTCTTTGTAAACTAGCTCGAGCAGCAAGGCGGCGTTGATTCCAAAGTCTTCAAAATGGAAATTGAGAATTAATAAATTATATTTATTTTTGTACAGTGATGATGCTCCGTCAGAAAAATATTTGATTTCCTTGATAGTTGTGCCATGTGTTTCCTTCAAAAATTCCACTAATTTCTTCTGGTATAAATGGACTGCAGTGCTGTCATGTTGGAGACAATCCGAAATAATTACAAAGTTTTCATGGTTTAAACAAATATCCACCTAATAATATGCAATGAATGTGTGTATTGTCGCCTGTTTGTTGGACCAATGATTATTTTGGATTTCGTCTTGGATAGCGAAGGAATAATTTTCCGCAAAATCGCCGACGACAACAAATTCATCAGGTCCCACATTTTCTTTAGAATATTTAAAAAAGCTGCTTTGACTTCTTGCAATAAAATCGTGAATTTGCAACTTTGGTAATCGGATTTCTAATTCATCTACAAACTGTGTTGCTGTTAAAAATGTACATTTTGAATTCAACTCAAAAGAAGAATATGAGGAACATTCGGAATTCTTGCTGGAAAGACGTGAACTGGCTACAACAATCTGTGGAACACGTAATTTTCATTCATTTACTCCAACCAAAGAAGTAACGCATTTAACTGCCCGAATTTATTCAGACAGTGAAAAATCAAAAGTTGTAGCTATTATGAAGTAAGTAATTTTATAAGAAACAATTTAATCCGGTAGATGATCATTGGTACAATCCAACCATTATTTCTTAACTAGAACCTAATCCCATCACACCCCATCATATCCTATCCCACTAGAACATTGAACATCCTATCCCATTGAATATTGACAACTTAAATGTGTATAATGCTAAGAGTCATTGACAAAGAGTGAGTGTCCAATAACTGTTACATTTTCCAGAAGTCCAACACCCTATGTATAACAATAGCAGGTATAGCCGCTTGGCGGTTGCAGGCACTGCGCGACTTGGCCGGTCGAGCCAGCATGCCAAGACGCGACGCAGCGTTCCATTCAATTAATGTTTACAGGGTGTCCCGTAAATAGTGTAAGAACCGGAAACGGGGGGTAGGTGAGACGATTCTAAACAACAATTTCTTTGCAAAAATGTCGGATGGGGCTTCGTTTTTGAATTATTAACGAAAAACACTGACCAATCACGGCGCTCGCCTTCCGCGCGCTCAGGGCCGTCCGACCTCGGAGAGCCACCGCGCCGGGTAGGTAGCAAGATGCACGTTGAAGATACATCGAGGAACGAATACAAATAATTAAAAATACTGCCACTGCAATTGTTACCGAATTCGTTAATAACTACGTAATTAGTACGTAAATTACTAAATCGAATTTATTAATTATTTGTATTTGCTGTTTCCGAGAAAGAAGGAATAAAATCTCGAAATTTTTAGGAAATTAACCCTTCGCATCCGAGTGACGCTTCTCGGCAGAGTGTTTTAAAATTAAAATAAAAATTATTATCAGAAAATTAAAAGAAATACGGTAAGAACCATTTGCAACCGTTTGTTATTAAAAACTGTACTGAAAAAGCAGACTGGATTTCTGCGTACCGAAACATTCCTCGAATGCAAAGGGTTAATAGAGAAATAATTGAAATTCGACTTACCCATTCATCTGCAAGTTGACCTACTGCGCTGACAATAGGGCCCGGCCAATGCACCGCTGTCGATCATGGCAAGGTCGAAGACCCCAACGAAAATCAGCTGATGGGCCAGCCCGGTCACTGTACCTGCTTCTCACCCCGAAAACACTTCACAGCACGGTCACTAACACTTTTCACTTTCGCATACCGATGCGTTCCGTTGCACCCTTCTTCGATTGTTGCTCCTTCCTGGGTTGATAACGGTGCCTGGATGTTGCTCCCTCCTGAAATGTTACTCCTTCCTGAATGGTTGTTGCTCCCTGAATTGTTGCTCCTTCCTGGATTGTTGCTTCTTCGAACCTTGCTCCCTTCAGGATTGTTGTTCCTTTTCGCTGGGATTATGGGCGCGATACGTGCGGGCGGCTTTCCTCGCGTTCCCCTTGGAGTCCGCGAAAACGAAGAACGAACGATAATACTCTGCGTTTACGCGTTCCATCGCGTGCGTCCGCTTCTGTTCAGAAACGCGTAGGTTCTGTGAAAAATTTTGACTGACAAATTGCTTTTCCCTCCCCGAAAAAGTTCCAGGTAGAGCAACCTATTGTCGCGCGACGCGGAGTTACCTGCGATCGGCGAACGTGCAGACCATGTTTGCCGCAAATGTTTGCTGCTAAACCGTACGGTCGACTCTTCTAATAGAATTTTTAAGATTCACCGTGAATATTTTTTCATGGATAACATATTTAATTGTACAACAAAAATATTTAACACAATTATTAAAAAATATATCTTCTTGGAATTTTCATTTGAGAAAGAAGAACTAGAAAAAATATTATTTAATATTCTTTTTAAATATTTTTGTTTTTTGTTGCTCCAATATTATTTATTATTGCATATTATCTATTATGTAATTGACTCCTTCTTCGTGGATTAATTTTTATAAACAACACCTTTTTATTTTATTTAATTTTTCATGGTATATTCTTCTTTATTTTTATAACAAATTTTTCATGGAAAAATATTCACGGTGAAACTTAAAAATTCTATTAGAAGAGTCGACCGTACGGTTTAGCAGCAAACATTTGCGGCAAACATGGTCTGCACGTTCGCCGATCGCAGGTAACTCCGAATTGCGCGACAATAGGTTGCCCTACCTGGAACTTTTTCGGGGAGGGAAATGCAATTTGTCAGTCAAAATTTTTCACAGAACGTACGCGTTTTTTAACAGGAGCGGACACACGCGATGGAGGAACACACAAACGCAAGAATTCTTATTTTAATTTTAAAACTCTCTGGCGAGAAGCGTCACTCGGTTGCGAAGAGTTAATTTTCTAAAAATTCCGAGATTTTATTCCTTCTTCCTCGGAAACAGCGAATACAAATAATTAATAAATTCCATTTAGTAATTTACGTACTAATTACGTAGTAATTAACGAATTCGGTAACAATTGCAGTGGCAGTATTTTTAATTATTTGTATTCGTTCCTCGATGTATCTTCAATGTGCATCTTGCTACCTACCCGGCGCGGTGGCTCTCCGAGGTCGGACGGCCCTGAGCGTGCGGAAGGCGAGCGCCGTGATTGGTCAGTGTTTTTCGTTAATAATTTAAAAACGAAGCCCCATCCGACATTTTTGCAAAGGAAATTGTTGTTCAGAATCGTCTCAGCTACCCCCCCATTTCCGGTTCTTACACTGTTTACGGGACACCCTGTATATATACAGGGTGTTTCCTTAACTTTTGCCCACCTTTTTTCGAGCACTTCTGTTAATCTGACAAAAAAATGTTTCCAACAAAAGTTTATCAATGTCTTATGTATTACAAGTTAAAATATTGTATTTAAAAAAATTATTATTTTTTCAATAAGAAATCGAGGTCACCTTGATTTTTTTAAATAGGATTGCATATTTTTTACTTCATATTATTATAGCTTGTGTTAAGACGAATTCAACGACCTGCTATACCATGGCCTTCGGATGACCTTGAACTGAGAAAATTGACTCCAATCAGCAAAAACGATCAAAGATGAAAATTGCTTTATTTTAAGATACATCAATTGCCAAATTGATAAGTTTATTTCAAAAAATTATATCATTAAATAAACTCAACGAAAACAAGGGTACCAGGTCGGCTATGAGGATGAATCTTGAAAGTTTAGATAATCCAGTTCATAATAACTTGTGACAACATTGTTACAACCTATGTTCAAACTGCAATCCATCTTCTACAGCACAGAACTCCGCTCTCTGTACTACACTTCTAGTTGTCACATCAATTAACACATTCCGATCTATGTTACTACATGACTGTACAATACGTTCTCGAAGATCTTGAATATTGTCAATTGTTTTTTCGTAAACAATGGACTGCAGATGTCCCCAGAGATAAAAATATAAGGGAGATATATCTGGAGAACGCGGTGGCCAGCGAATTGGACCATGTGTTCCTATCCAACGATTTCCGAACTTAAAATCGAGATATTGCCGAATTATGCGAGTATTGTGGGCAGGGCATCCATCTTGTTGTAAATACATGCTGTTGAGAGGAATATTATCTAATAAGCCTGGGAGTTTTTCTCGCAGGAAGTTAAGATATCGCTGCTCTGTTAAGCTTCCTTCGATGAAATAAGGTCCAATTAGATAGCCATGTAAAATTCCGCATCAGACATTGATACTAATTCGAACTTGAAAATTACGTTCTCGTATCCAGTGTGGATTTTCCACAGCCCAATGATGTTGATTATGACGATTAATACATCGCTCGCCCCACATACACACATGCATACACTCTTTCTTACAATATTAAACTGCCAGCAAGTTAGTAAATGGTTGAAAATCTAATAACAGCCTTATGATGAAAGTAAACAGTAGATTATCGTAAAGCCGCAACGGAATTCTGTGACATACAACATTTTGATTACGCATATCGTTTCTGCTGATTGAAGTGAATTTTTTCAGTTCAAGGTCATCCGAAGGTCATGGTATAGCAGGTCGTTGAATTCGTCTTAACACAAGTTATAATAATATGAAGTAAAAAATATGCAATGCTATTTAAAAAAATCAAGGTGACCTCGATTTCTTATTGAAAAAATAATAATTTTTTTAAATTCAATATTTTATCTTGTAGTACATAAGACATTGATAAACTTCTGCTGGAAACATTTTTTTGTCAGATTAACAGAAGTGCTCGAAAAAAGGTGGGCAAAAGTTAAGGAAACACCCTGTATATACATATATACAGTGGCGGCCAGCTACTTAAGACCGCTGGTTAGTTAAAGAAATAAACAGTGTTAATATTTTATTCATTGTATTTTTCGTATACTAAACTCATATGAAATATATTTTGAAGTATGTTATACCATAATATCGCAATAATTTTATTTACAACACAATAGACTGCAAATATTTTTAATATTTTCTCAGATTAGGTCGTTATAACAGCGGACAACTACTTAAGACCGATTTGTGTTTTTCATTTTTTGCTGATTTTCACATTACATAGTTGCATCAGATCCTTAGTTACCATTACTGTTGACATGGTTGCGATGGATCACTGCATTCAAGATCGCAAACAACTGCTAATCAGTCAACAATCATGAGTCGAGAAAAGAACATTACTCCAGAACTAAGAATTCAAATTAAATTATTGAGAGATGAGGGATACTCATTTTCAGCAATTGCTACAAAATTAAATATTTCGAAAACGGCGTGTATACAGGCAATGCAATACATATCTAAGACAGGATCAGTTTGTAACGTGTCGCGTAAAAGAAGGCCTCGTAATACAACAGTGCGAGAAGATCGCATTCTTCACCGCATCTCTGAAGCGGATCGTTACAAAACAGCCGGACCAGTTCTCAATGAATCTGGTGTCGAAATTATCAGGAAAATTAGTGTTCGAACAGTGCGAAGAAGATTAAACGAATTTAATCTTATGGGTCGCATCGCTCGCAAGAAGCCACTCATTTCCAAACGAAACCGAAAGCTTCGTTTACAGTTCGCTAAGAATCATCGCAACTGGACAATAGCAGACTGGTCAAAAGTTGTTTTTACCGATGAGTCCAAGTTTAATAGAATGGGGTCAGATGGCAAATTGTATGTTCGACGTCGTATCAACGAGGAATTTTCACCAAAATGCATAAAATCAACCGTGAAAGGTGGAGGAGGTTCAGTGAACGTTTGGGGAGCGTTTACGTTACAAGGTGTTGGCCCAATTCATAGAATTGGAGGAATAATGGATCAATACAAATACATTGATATATTAAATGAGGTATTGCTCCCATTTACAAGAAATCAAATGCCAGATAACTGGATTTTGCAAGCCGACAATGACCCGAAACACACAGCCCGTAGGGTTAAACAATTTTTATGTCAGCAAAATGTAAACATTTTACCATGGCCCTCTCAATCTCCAGACCTCAATCCTATTGAGATGCTATGGATTGATGTGGAGAAACATGTAAAATATAAAAAGCCCAAACATTTAAATGAATTGTACGCTGTTATTCAAGAAGGGTGGAATAATATTCCAGTCGAGCGTTGTCGCCGTTTAATTGAGTCTATGCCAAGACGTTGTGAAGAAGTGATACGACAAAAAGGGAGTGCAACGCGTTACTAACTATTTGCTAAGTTTTATTTTTCCGCAATTAACAAGTTTCATTAATTTAACCTGTATTTATAGTATTAGTCTGATTTGGTCTTAAGTAGTTGTCCGCTGTTATAACGACCTAATCTGAGAAAATATTAAAAATATTTGCAGTCTATTGTGTTGTAAATAAAATTATTGCGATATTATGGTATAACATACTTCAAAATATATTTCATATGAGTTTAGTATACGAAAAATACAATGAATAAAATATTAACACTGTTTATTTCTTTAACTAACCAGCGGTCTTAAGTAGCTGGCCGCCACTGTATGTATATATATATATTCTAGTGTGGACAAAATCCCAAACATCGAGAGAAAAAAGTGACCCTTCTTCTTAATGATTTAATTTCCTTAATTATTATTATTCATTATTCTAGTGTATCAAATCATATAAATATAATCAATCCCATTGTTATTTTCATAATTTCAACTTTTATTACTTATTTTTATTATTTATTATTTTATAAATGTTAGAGTACTAAGGGACTCTAACGGTGTGGTTCCGGACGAGGGAAAAGACAGGGTAGAGAAACTGGTACAAGATTTCAATTAATTTTCTTTATTATAACAAGAGTCAAATAAAAATACAATTTGTGAATGATTCAGAAATCTAACAGAAATTAAAGGGATTTTCCCTTGACGCCGACCGCTCAATTTTGGTCGCGTCTCCTCTTTCCTTTGGTTATTGGTTTCTGTAACACAATTATACGAAAAGTATAAGTATCTGCGGACAGCGATCAAGTTAACGCGCACGTCAGCTGCTTACCTCACGCTCCAAACGATTGTCTGGTGGGCGCAGAGGAGAGCTAACTGCCGATTTGGCGCAGCAACGAGTGGACTGTAATAATTTGCTTTTTTGGTCGGTGGTATTCGTGAAACACGATCTCACCGACACGCGCAACCGAGTAGACGAGGTTTTCCTCCGATCTACCGGGTTCACTTCGCAATGCCACGGACGGGAAACCAAATGGAGGTTGTAAGGCTCCAAGAGTCTATATCCCGCGTGCACGCTCACCGTGCGGGTGGCGTCTGGACGCCACCGACGCAAGAGGACTTTTTTGACTGTTCTGGGTACCTCGACGGCGGCTCCTCAGGAGCGACCTGCGGCCTGCCCACGCAGCTGCCTCGATAACGGTTCCTATCAAAAGGACCGCCCGGCAGCCTGCCGTGACTACCTCGACAGTGGCTCCTATGCAACGAGGAGCGACCTGCGGCCTGCCGGAATCAGACGAAGCCCTCTGCAACTCCAACCACCCTACTGTCACAGCCCAGTGTGATTCACACAGCTGGTAGTGGGGGTAGAGGCGGAAGGAAGGCTCTTCGAACCCTTTGCTCCACCGTACGCTTGTGCTCAAACGATCGTCACCTCACGACGGGATCACTGGAGCGGGTTCTCCGCAGCCCGATGCACGGAGAGCACCACGAGGAGATACCAGTACCTGGATATCTACCTACCGGCAGCTCTTACACCGTATAGCTTCAACGGGTCGACGAAACCACAACTCCACCGGTCGGTGCACTCTATATGGTACACCAGACGGGTGATTCGAGTGGGTTCTTCGATCCCGTGAAAGGAGAACGCACTTTAAGGAGATACCTGTATGTCGGTATCAACCTTCCAGAGGTTCAACCTTTTCAATAACGGAAAGGACTCAATGTAAACGACACCGAATCCCCAACGTCGCAGTCGAGACAACGAACTGCAACGTTCAATCACAATCCTGCGTCTACGATCGCGTCACACGCAGCGTGCACTGCGATCGCTTCGACAACAGGCCGATTGTCCTTTTATTCGGGAAAATCTCAATCGACACGATGAGATTTTCCAATAAATAATTCGCTGCTATCCGCGGATTCAGTACTCGAAGAAGAAGCTTGGCTCACACTCTTCGGAGCTCGAACGAAAACGGAGCGAGATCGTAAACAGGTCTGCTCTCGATCGTCGACGGCTCAGTACTGGCGCGTGACGATCTGCAAGCATCGACGGCCGGGGCTGGGCTCCGTCGCGCAGGCGCAAAACCGCATAGCGACGAAACACGCTGCTGGGCCCGGGCGACTACGCGCTGCCTAGCCACGATGCGGCCCTGCCGCGTTTTGGCTGTCGATCTCGATTCGATAAATCGATTTCTCTCTCTCTCTCGGCGCTAACAACACGATTTCTGGAATTTGTTCTCAGAATCGAGAATTCCAGTGAAGCTAGCTAGCAAAAACACGAAAATAGCCGCGGTATACTAATCTAACGAAGAAGAAATTCTCCGTCAGCAGAACCTTCTAGAATTACGCGAATTCATGATAAATACGGGAATCGCGGCCGAGTTTTTACGTCTCGGACTCACGCGATATTTAAACAATTACCTATACCCACAACCCTGCAATCAACGATTATATATATATTATACATAATAAATGAAAAATTGAAATAAAAGAGCAGTCTTATTTCATTTGCGAATTAATTTAACGAACTCAAGCCTACACCACAGATCTTTTATGAGGTATCCCTCATGAGATTTCATTAATGTTTCCCAATGAGGGCTTAATAAGGCTATCCTGATGTGGGCCTAATGCATTTCCCCTCATTGGATAGTCATTGGGAAGCCTAACGTGGGCCTAATACGTTTGGCTTCACTGGATAGTCATTGGGAAAGCCTAATGTGGCCTATACGGGTGGTTCCTAATACGGGCCTCATGCGAATTTCCCAATGAGGCAGTCGCAGATGTTCCGCGTTACATGACGCATGCTGGCCTGATGGAGCTGCCCCATTCGGGCCTAACAGCCAAATTGGGCTAGCCTAATACGGACCTAATGTCTGCCAAACTAATAATTCTAGTCGGGTGCATTACTAAAGTTTGAAGACATTTTGTGGGCCACCAATATATTGTAGATGAAGTACATGTAGGATCAGAAGTGTAAAATCTGCCTTTTTTGTAATTCACATGCACGAATTGGAAAGAAACACAATCAACGGATAGATTAATTATAATTGGAACTCAACGTATCAACGTATAAATTAGTTATAATCGAAACACAATGTATAAATTAATTATAATCGAAGCACAACGTATCAACGTATAAATTGATTATAAGCGAAACACAACGTAACAACGTATTAATTATAATCGAAGCACAACGTATCAACGTATAAATTGATTATAAGCGAAACACAACGTAACATGTAACGTAATGGACGTTCGTAGCGTAATCTTCGTGATCGACGTTCACTCTCAAAAAAGCCCCACTCTTTCCCGGACTCGCGCCTTTATCCTCCAGCTCCCGAACACTTGCCGGTTTCACGTCCGGTCATGTTTCGAGAACGTTCTCGTCGTTTCCTATCAATATCGCGTTACCATAGTCCATGCACTCATACATTCAATCATGCAATCATTTAGAGTCGACACATTCATGTAGTTCAATCATTCCAGAACGTTCTTGACATTTTCCATAGTTCCTCATCCGGTATTACTTCTCGAATATTCCTACCGTTATCAAACATTCCGTCTCGAAGGTCATTGCACTCATACATTCAACCATTCACTCAGAGTCGACACATACAGTTCACTCAGCCATTCCCTGCGATCGATACGATAAAACGAAGAACGCTCATCTCCTACATACATGCCTACTTTACTTTGTGCATTTTGATGTCGCAAGTCCAAAAGCCCACTGTGCAGTCATATTGGTCAAAAAGAAGCGTAATCGAAACACCAATATTTCGAAAAACAATGTCGTGTTGGAGATTTGCCCAAGTTTCACGTTTTTTGCACTTTACTGACAACGAAGTTGCAAAAGATGACGATCGTTTATGTAAAGTGTGAAGTGTAATCGATTATTTCAATGAGAAATTTCAAAATATTTACACTCCCGCTGAATACATTTCGTTAGATGTATCGCTAATGAAGTACACGGGTCGAATGTCGTACAAACAGTATAATCCGTCCAAAAGAGCACGCTTTGGAGTGAAATTTTATAAATTATGTGAATCCAAGTCGGGCTATTGCATTAAATTCAAAATCTACACTGGTCAAGGTTTAGATAGAAATGCGAATGTAAGTGCATCTGAAAATGTGACAATGTTTATTTCCACAGTACTAGCTGGTTACGGGCATACTCTATTTTTGGACAATTGGTATTCCTCGCCAAGTCTATTTCAAAAGCTACAGTCTATAAAAATTAACGCCATAGGAACAGTGAGAAGCAATAGGAAGAATATGAATAAAGAACTCGCAGCTGCAAAACTAAAATGATCTGACGTGATATCGCGCTCGTGTAATGGAATTTTGGTTGTAAAATGGAAAGACAAGCAAGACATATATGTAATGTCCACGAAATATACAAAAATTGAGATGGTCGAAGTGGAAAAAAAGAGGTAGAAAAGGAATAATAACCCTATAACAAAGCCCAACATCGTTTCGGAGTACAATGAGGGTATGGGTGGAGTGGATCTGCAAGACAGTTATGTATCGTCTTTTAAATTAATGAGAAAATAAGTTAAAAGTTATAAAAAAATATTTTTTTACATAGCAGATATGGCACTGCTCAATTCTTATATTTTATATTGCAAAAAAATGGAAATACAAAAATGTACAAAGTATTCTTTTTTGAAGTTTCGTATCGATGTAGCCGAACAAATATTAAAAACTGTATGTCTTCCCGATTACCAAAAACGTGGAAGGATATCTGCTGGAAACGCTCAGGATACAAACACCAACAAAAATCCACAACGGAGGTGTGTAGTGTGCGCTAAACATAAAAAACGAAGTAAAACTACGTGGGAGTGTAAAAAATGTCTTGTAGCGTTACACATTCCAAGCTGTTTTAAAAAATATTACACTCTGCGAGATTATTAATAAATAAAAGTATTCATACATATGTAATTTTATCATCAGTTGATGTGTCTTTATATTCTCTTCTGGAATCCCCCGAACGCTGCCTGAACGTGTCCCGAAGTGATTTGCACTCGACTGTTCTGGCACGCGCAACCGTGAATTTCTTTGCACCGCAAGTGGGCGTTAATGATACAAAGGGTATAACCGAATAAGGGGGTCAAATGTGCCCCCAAACGGAATTGAACGAACGATGGGTCATTCGATAGCTTATCCAAAAAAACCCTGTGTGCCAATTTTTAACTTGAAATCTCGACCGTGGGGGTAGTAATGGGGTGAAAACGAAAATCATGTTTTTGTAGAATTTCTCTTGGCCTATTGAATAAAAAAATGTAAAAAAATTCAGAGACATTTCAGGTACCGGGGCACATATTTTGGGAGATTTTCAGATTTTTTGATTGAAGAACCAGGTAGTATAAAATCAAAAACCGCAAAAAATGCCGAAAAATGTCGATTACGTTTTGAAGGAGGCCCGGAACTACTTTTATACTTTTACAGTAAACAGGTATTGCTATTACTATTATTCTCAATTTTTTTCAGATTTTTCATTTAGATGCGCCGCAGTGAAAAAAAATAAAAACCGATTTTTTCCTCATTTTCTGCGTATTAGAGTAATTTACACGTTGAATTTTTATACATTCTTCAATATATGAGTGTTTTGTAGACTGTTTAATGTTTCTACACTAAGCAGAATTACATAACAATTGAAACAAATAAAATAAAGCCAACCATTGGGCGCATATATCCTAAAAAATCAACGATATTTTCAACGGTGTCGATGGCGCAGCGTTAGGGTGTCCATTCCGCTTCGTACCCTCGGAGGGGTAGGTCGTGTTTCGGCAGAGCTCTCCGATTAGGCCGCAAGTAGAAAAAAGAGGAAGCAAAAGTGAAAGTGCAAGCAGAGATAGAAAAGCGCGTTGCTTGTTAGCTAGCCAGAGTCAAGTGGTGCCGGCGTTTTAATATTAACTAGTTATTAGTTATTAGTTACACGTGGTAAAGTGCAGAAAAATAATTAAAAATAAACAACCGCGAGTTCGATAGTCCCAGTGGGGACTGGGCCCCGCGCTGAGTGCGTACTAAGTGCACCAAAATCACACAGTGTGGGGAAAACAACCAAAGACGACGAAGCATCAACGTCCTGCACAAAAAAAGTAATATGCAGTGGCAATCAAGCAAAGAAAAGCATCCTAATCCTTAAAGCAATTGAAGAGGATGCTTTTAACCTGGAGAAATTGTCAAAACAGTTGATCGGAACCAAAACGGTCAAAGGATTTATCCCAACGCCGAATTTAGCTCAGAAAAAAACCCTCGTGCTAAAAAATACACGCGCAGACACAATGCAAAAAAATAAAAATCAGAAGAACACAACAGAAAACACAATGGAATGTGACCGATCACCGGAAGCAAAAACATCGCACGAAGATTTATTAAAAATAATAAGCAGCCTGAATAGTACGATAGGGAATTTAAAAAAATAATTAGACGAGGTACGGAAAACCAAGCAGAAAAAACCAAGCCAACGCGCTGTGCCGACGAGCAATAGATTCGAAATCCTGCAAGCAGAGGACAAAGGATCCAACTCTCCGGCCGTGGACAAGGACGAGAGTACAACAGGAAAGAGTACAGAAAATATATCCAATAATAACGGCCGCGTGGGGAAGAGAAAGGAACCGGCAGCAGTGTGGCACGACTGGATTGCACGTGCTGTGGCACGACTGCGAAGAGTTGAACGCGATACGAGGCTGGGTGTGAACACGTGCGGACGAGTATTGTAAGGGCAAATAAAAAGAAACGCAATTAGGAAACGCGCAGATAAAGGTGTCTTTATTCATTAGAACCCGAGGCTTGTTATCCGTCACGGCAGCGACCCAGGTCAAGCCAGCGAAAAGGAGAGACTTCGGGACCTCTTCAACCCTGAACGCAGCGGACAATGGCGGCATCAAACCAGCGAGGCAACCCCCGATCAATATTTTCAACCACTCACCAAAAGAGACAATAGACATAATTAAAAAAGCAGGTATTAACAATAACTTCTACGTTAAAAAAATCAGGTCAAATAAACACCTCCTGTACATTGAAAATACAACAGACTTCAAGAAAGCCTGTTTAACTTTAAAAAATAAGAACGTGCAATACTACACACATACCCCAAAAAACGAAAGGCTAATCACCTTTTTACTTAAAAACTTAGACGGAGATTTTGATGCTGAAGAAGTTCTCTCAGAATTAAAAAACAAAAAGATAGAGGGGTTGAACTTCCTCGGCGTCATTAAATTCCAGACTAAACGCTCCATTAAAGAAAATAGGAATCTACCAATATTCTTGATCAAGCTTTCTCCTGAAAGCAAAATAGAAAACCTAAATTCAATAAAAATTCTTTTATACCCGTCAATAAGATGGGAAAGACTAAATAAAAAAGAACAAGTTCAATGGTGTCAGCGTATAGGGCACGCAGCGATCAACTCAGTGTGGCCAGATCTGGCATAACTGAGTGCATCGAAATCGACAACAGTGACGACGAACTTCCTTAGCGTCTAATGGAGTGGTGGGGATAGTAGGCATATACTACCGCACGAGCCACGTGTACGTGAGCTCGGCGCTTGCGCACAACTTCGGGAAATCGATAAAGAACGTTAGTGTGAGCCTTTCCTTCTTGCTCTTGTAAAAGACAAAACAACTGAAATACGACCTCGCGATAAGTGGCATACGATTCCAAGCCTCGACTGTCCCAGCATTTTTACTTTCCGACCTATGTAAGGTATAAGGAAATTTATAAAGTATCATAATGGAAAAAAAATTTCGAAATTTTTTTTTAGCGGAAATACACGTTTTAGGACCCCCTCATCATATTGTGACTACTACAAAAAAACATATTTTTTTTTGTTCCTATGCTATTGACATGATTGCATCTAAACGGCTGAATGAATTTCAATGAAACTTAACATTTAAGTTTTATGTTCTCGTTTTAAGGTCACATTATATTTTAAGCGTGATCAGTTCCCATATAATGATGATTATACGTCTGTAGTTTTATAATTATTTCGATACATATACATCATTTGTAACAAATTTTTAAAGCGATTTATATAAATCTTAAGAAGGATTAAGATCAAATATACTTTTCTCGTATCTTTCCTAGACAGGAAAAATTAAACGAAATCTTATGCCTTGCATACCTACCTAAACCACATAAAAAACGTATTCCACAAATATTTTAGAATAATGTTGTTCAAAGCAGTCTTACTCGTAAAGGGTTAATTAAGGGTTAATTAAAATGAAAAACCACTCTTAGCCAGTACCGTGCACGCTACAGAAATAGATTACTACTGACTTTTCCCACTATGTTTTTTAATAACCGTATCAAATTGTTACACACAATCAAATGTTATATATTTGACTTAACTTTACATAACAAAATAATTGTAACGATAGGTAAAACAATAACGTGCACGCTACCGTTCAATGGAAACCACGGGAAGGTGGTGGTCACTTCCATCAGGAAGGAAATGTAAAAAATTGTTATTTCTTTGTAACATTATCACATGCCGTATATTAAAATGTTTTTATTAATGTAATGAAATTACAATATAATGAAAAACTAACTCGTGAATGCATTAATTTTTATTAATATACACACGAGCCATAAAAATGGAAAAATGATATAATTGTTTACATTTCCAATGGATGGGATGTCGGGATAGGACGTTTGCGATTAAGCTGGCACGTTATGTCGTGTATTGTTGCTCTTACGGTACCGTGACGTAAGTGTAACAAGGCGCGACATTCTACGTCATAGCCTCACTATCTACAGCAAGCAATTTTATTAACTAAAAATATACGGCAAAATATAAGCAAATAAATGAAGAAAAAAAATGATAGTTAGAGCAAGCAGAATAGTATTTACAGCAAGCGAAATACGTAAAAAAAGTAACAACGCGAGACAAATTGAACGACTATTTACATATTAGCGATGTCCAAAAAAAAATATTTTGGACATCACTAACAAGACTGCGGTTGCAGTGTAAGCGCTTTCGCGTGACGTTATGGCACATACATGCATCACACCTTGTTTCGCCTACGTCGCGGTACCGTTGACGTAACAAGACCAGTCTACCGCGACGTCGCATGAAAACGTTTATACTGTCATTGCAGCCTAATAGTACCAATTTACTAAAGAGCTTTTCTCTGGAGAGAAAAATCTCTAGAGAAAAGCTCTGTAGTAAATCGGTACCTTAATTTTCGTCATATGACGTAGCGGGAAAATTCTCAAAGTTATTGTCATATGTTGCGTTTAATCTTAAATTACACTTTTGCTTCTTAGCAAATCTATGATATAAATTTTTGGAATACAATAGAGCTAGATGATCGTCATCTACCTCCATGGGTTGAGAGTTTTCCCTCTGCGCCTTTAACGAAGATTTCACAACGCAAATAGAGTTGACGCTGGCCGAAGAAAGTTTATTCCGTTTCTTTGTTTTTATGTCAGGTAACATGGAAAACAATCTTTCTGCATCGGCATTGGAATTTGGAAGTGATCTAATTGTATTTACTAATTTCATCAATTCAGGAAATTTAATTTTATAGTCCAAATTTCGCGTTAATAAAATTGTTTTCCAGAAACCATCGAATTTCATCTCGATAAGCGTCTGTCTACCTTTCGTTGTAAATTCCAAAGGCAATACTGACCATTCTGTTTGCAGTCCTTCTTCGTCGAAACCGCCGAATTTCTTAGCGATTAAGAGAACATTTCTGAAGGAAATGTCTCTATTTGTATCATTTAATATAAAAGTGGGTTCAAAAACATACAACTTGCTAAGAAATTCGTCATCGATTGCCAATCGATGACGAATTTCATTTGCAGCTGTAATATAAAACATTAAACAATTTTTCCTTACGGTTTCTACGATGTCGGACTTGCCTTCTGCATTCAGTTGATGCAGAAAATTAAGACACTCTGTTCCTAAATTTATACTATTAAATGGGAGTTGATTTTCGACTACAGAAAAATTCATCATTCTTACTAAATCCATGTGTTTCAAAAGCTGCGGTTTCAGAAAATTGCGTAATATATCGCATAAAAGTTCTGCCGCAGTCTTTTGAAGCAAATGAATTCTTGTTTCTTGAGTTTGAAAGAAAATGCTAAATTTATAAAAAAACTCAAGAGTGTAGGGAATCGTGTCGGTAAAAACTATTAAGAAATTATTAAATCGCGCATAAATTTCAGCCGAACAGCGAATCGTTCGCTGTCCGGCACAAGCGGAGAAAAACTATCAACACGCGGCGAGCGAACGGCCGATCAGCTGACGGGTGAACAACCCAAAGAGCGAGAGAGCATAGAGAGGAAGAGAGAAAGATCGAAAAGTTCGGCAACCGCCGAACGTAAGTGTAAATGTAGTGAGCAAAATAAATACGAGCGAGCCGCGAAGAAAAGGTTAGACATTGTCGAGCGTGTTAAGAGAAAGAGTAAAAAGAGTGTAACGTGTGCGAATAAAATATCGTTGAAAATCCGATAAATCGATTTAAAAACTAATTAATCAAACCACCGCCGCTTGGAAAATATCCTACAAGAGCGTAATTTAGAAAATAAAGATATGCTTTGGCCTCTGGATTTTGCATCGAGATTAACAGACGTTCCCCGGACTCTGATTTCTCGCTTATTGTCAATTCTTGCAAAAAAAGCAATACAGAGTCCCAATTCTCTAAAAGTGTAACTACGGATGTATAATGCGATAACCATCGCGTAGAACACAATTTTAAAATTTTTCTGTCGGTTGTTTGAAAACATTGCTGAAATTCGCGGAATATAGCCGAACGTTTGGGACTACTGTATATGAAAGTTGCTACTTTTCGTAACAACTCCTCGCATATGTCTGGAATGGTATTGCACGCTTCGCGCACTACCATTGCAGACAGATGACACGGACAGCGGACAGTCAAAAATTTGTCCCTGCATTTTGTTGCAAGCTTTGTCATAAAGGACGAGTGTCGCCCTGTCATGACAGCAGCGTTGTCACATGACAACGCGACAATATTTTCGAACGGAATTTCTCTTTCTATCATGGCAATTTCAAATGTTTTAAATAAATTATCTGCGCCACAATTTCTGGCATCAAGATGTAATAATTCTACCAATTCCGTTCGAACATCCAAAGTCTCGGGTGCAACATAACGAACAAGAAACGTCATCCATTTCTCATTGGTCGAGTCGGATGTTTCGTCAATATAAATAGAAAATTTAGTGTTTTGTAAAACACTAGAAATACGTTTTGTTTCTAAAGAATACAAAACGTTTGATATAATATTTGAACACTTTGTTCGACCGAACGACATATGTTTCAAGACATCAGGATCTTGCCCAATGTCTTTGAAAACTTCAAGAATCGTCTCTGCGGTTCGATACGGAATATTTTTTTCGGCTATTAATTTGGCAAATTTGATTTCCGCGGATTTTATCCTTTCATCCAACGACAGAGGCGATTCTTCGGTTTGCGTCGTAAAATTATTATTCAAATTGTCTGCGTTATCGTTACTCTTTTTATAATTCTCAATGTGACATTGATTGTCAGCTTCAGCTTCACGAGCGCTACATGCGCGAGCTGCGTCGTACCCAGGCTTTCGCCTATACCGACGGGTGTTGGGGTAGCGTGTTAAACCACTACCAGGGGGCACGTGCGTAGGTGTTATGCACGGCGGGCTTGGAAATACCCCCCCCTTCACCTGTTACGGATCATCAGAGAGGTAGACTGTCCCGGAAGGGAGGTGACCTACTTAGCCGCTTCGCCACCAATCTCGCCGTGGGCAACATTGGTGACGAAGCGTTTCCAGCGGGGGCCACGAGGAGGCGAGGTCACCAGCGCGAAGCTCAGTCTCTTGCGGGCTTGCATATTTCTACGCAAGCGTTTATACTCATCATGGCACATTCCGCCCTAGTGGGTGAAATGCCCGCGCTGCCATTTCAGAGGGACTCTCAATGTGACACTGAGAATCTGCATGATTATAAATCGTCGATAATCGACATGAAAATTGTTTGTTGCAAACCGAACAGAACCATGAATAAGGGTCGCCGTCGACTTTATGCAACCATGGCTTGAAATAATCATTCTCAAGCCATTGAGGCATAAAAGTCCTTTTAGAAGTACTATTTTATGACACCCAGATTCTCCGTGTCTATACACGTTTGAGGAACCGCAAGAATAAGACTTATTGCATAAAGTACAATAAAAACGACTTCTATCATGGGGTACTGCACGTATCCATGATTTAAATCTATGATCATTTATCCATGAAGATAAAAAACCGCGCTTACACTTATTCTTCGATTTCACAACCGTTTCCATGATATAAAAGCAGAAAAGCGAAAGAACAGAAAATTACAGAATACCTACGCGAAAGCTTTTTTTCAATTTAAATGTCTCAGAATGACCTACGGCACGTACCTTTAAATTTCTCCTGATGTTCGTCCTCGTCGACCGAATTCAACTGACTCACGAAAAACAGCAGTGGCTCCAACACGTGGCGATAGTGTTTTGTTTATACTGCTCGCGCATCGATGGGCCGTTGAAATGCCCGGACGAAGAAAGGACGTAGATATATATAGCCCAGTTCCCATAGGTTTTTAAAAGGCAATAATTAGAAATAAAGTTCTATTGAATGAATAGCAGTATATAGACGTCAATTTAATATATTTCATTTTGCAGAAATGAATTTAGAGGGGAATCAAAAAAAAAGGAAAGAATAATATAGACGTTCTAATATATGGCATGTGATAATGTTACAAAGAAATAACAATTTTTTACATTTCCCTCCTGATGGAAGTGACCACCACCTTCCCGTGGTTTCCATTGAACGGTAGCGTGCACGTTATTGTTTTACCTATCGTTACAATTATTTTGTTATGTAAAGTTAAGTCAAATATATAACATTTGATTGTGTGTAACAATTTGATACGGTTATTAAAAAACATAGTGGGAAAAGTCAGTAGTAATCTATTTCTGTAGCGTGCACGGTACTGGCTAAGAGTGGTTTTTCATTTTAATTAACCCTTAATTAACCCTTTACGAGTAAGACTGCTTTGAACAACATTATTCTAAAATATTTGTGGAATACGTTTTTTATGTGGTTTAGGTAGGTATGCAAGGCATAAGATTTCGTTTAATTTTTCCTGTCTAGGAAAGATACGAGAAAAGTATATTTGATCTTAATCCTTCTTAAGATTTATATAAATCGCTTTAAAAATTTATTACAAATGATGTATATGTATCGAAATAATTATAAAACTACAGACGTATAATCATCATTATATGGGAACTGATCACGCTTAAAATATAATGTGACCTTAAAACGAGAACATAAAACTTAAATGTTAAGTTTCATTGAAATTCATTCAGCCGTTTAGATGCAATCATGTCAATAGCATAGGAACAAAAAAAAATATGTTTTTTTGTAGTAGTCACAATATGATGAGGGGGTCCTAAAACGTGTATTTCCGCTAAAAAAAAATTTCGAAATTTTTTTTTCGTTATTGAAATTCACTTGGTCGTTTAATGCATTCATGTTAATAGCATAGGAACAAAAAAAAATATCGTTTTTTTCAATAGTCACAATATGATCAGGGGGTCCCAAAACGTGTATTTCCGCTAAAAAAAAATTTCGAAATTTTTTTTTCGTTATTGCAATTCACTTATTGTTAGTCGTTGAGGAACAAAAAAAATGTCTTTTTTTTCAATAGTCACAATATGATCAGGGGGTCCTAAAACGTGTATTTCCGCTAAAAAAAAATTTCAAAATTTTTTTTCATTATGATACTTTATAAATTTCCTTATACCTTACATATAGGTCGGAAAGTAAAAATGCTGGGGCAGTCGAGACTTGGAATCGTATGCCGATTATCGCGAGGTCGTATTTCAGCTGTTTCTCTTTTACAAGAGCAAGAAGGAAAGGCTCACACTAGCGTTCTTTATCGATTTGCCGAAGTTGTGCGAAGTGCCGAGCTCACGTACACGTGGCTCGTGCGGTAGTGTATGCCTGCTATCCCCACCATTCCGTTAGACGCTAAGGAAGTTCGTCGTCACTGTTGTCGATTTCGATGCACTCAATTATGCCAGATCTGGCCACACTGGATCAACTGCAACCTAAATTACCGTTGCGTCAAATGCGAGGAAAGTCACGCACCAGGAGAGTGTAAGCTGATTCCACTTAACCATAATGACAGATCAGAAAATTTAGATAAACCATACTGCTTTCACTGCAAAAAATAAGGTCACCAGGCATCGTATAGGGGATGCCCTAAGCTTGTAGAAATTAGAAACAAATTAGCAGAGAAACGGGAACTGTTAGATTATAAGAGTAAATCTATGCGATGAATATAGATGTGGGTATGTGCGACGGCAGCGCCGGAAAGGCGGGCGAGAACGTGAGAGAGGTTAGGTTGTTGCGTGCGGTGTGTAAGAGCGTGCGTATTGGAGAAGTAAGGTTTTTGTTTATTGAAATATATTGCTAGATGATACATATCGTTATTGGAGATGTGAGTAAGTTGAGTTATTGAACCCCTTCGAAAACTAACATGGTAGCAGAGTCGTGGTTTCGGGGAAAACGTGGATACGCGGAAAAAGGAGGTTAGGTTGACAAAAGTTAGTGGTGAGGAAAAAGTGCGTGCCATTAAATAAATAAAGGTGCAGTGGAAAAAATATAAGTAAATAATAATGCCACAAGTATTAAAGATGAGAGAAGGGAAAAATAATATAAAATAAGTAAGTGCAAATAGTCGATGCACAAGGATAAGAGGAAAAGCACGTGGTAAGTAAAAAATTAAGTAAGTGATTTTTGAAAGGGAAAGCTGAACCAGTGGAAAAGAGGAAAATGTCAAAACAAGAAGAAGTTAAGATACCAGTCTTCAATGGCAAAGATTACAGTTTATGGAAGAAGAGACTATTATTATACTTAAGATGGAAGAAATGTGATGAAGCAGCACGTCGAGAAAGAATAGCCACAGAAGACTCAGACAAGTGGGAAGAAATGGACATAAAGGCAATGAATTACATCTATTGTAGTATAAATAACGATCAGCTGGAGTTTGTTGGTGAGGAAGAAACAGCTTATGGAATAATAAAGAAATTTGATCAGCTGTACTTGAAGGAGTCAACAGCACTGCAGATATGCATAAGGAATAAGCTGGATAAAATGAGGCTTAAGAACTATGAAGATTCGAGCACATTCTTTACAGATTTCGAGAAGACGATTAATGAATTGAAAAATGCAGGCGGTACGGTAGGTGAAAAGGAGAAATTAAACTACATGTTAGGAACACTACCGGACACTATGAGCTACATTGGTGATTTGGTTGATGCAATGAAACTTGAAGATAAAAATTGTGAATGTCTAAAACGGAAAATATCAATGTGGGAAACGAAAGATAGAAATGATTTAAATAAGAGACAAGCTAGTGTGTTCAAAGTGGAAAATAAACCAAATGTCTGCTATGGCTGTGATAAGCCAGGACACTTCATAAAAGACTGCAGAAATCCATGGCGCAAAGGGTTTGGAAGAAGTGGACCGAATGGGGCTGGAGCATACAGGCAAGGAGGTGCGCAAGGTCAACGGACATTTCAACAGCAGCAGCAGCAGCTGACGCGAGGGCGCGGTAGCAGAGGCTACGCACAACGAGGATTCTATAGCAGAGGCTACACACAACGAGGATTCTATAACAGAGGTAGAGGCTTTCAGCAGCGAAATAATGAAGAGCACGACGCAAGATATAGTTACAATGATCAGTGTCAAGTGAAAGGCTCTTTTGTAACTCAAATTGTGAGTGATGAGTGTGTGAGAAAGGAGTATGCGAGTGATGAGTATGTTGAGGGTAATTGTTTAAATATGTTCAAAACTATTTAAATTCGCGTTCGTCCGTGAAATATTATTTCTCGGCCGCGAGTCCCGTATCCGTTTGTGTACGTGACATTCCGGAAGGTTAGGCTGTCGCCGAGTTCGTTCGGCGTACAGACAGTTTAAAACCGCGGCCGTTTACGTGTTTTGTACGCTGACCTCACGCGAAGATTCGCTTCAAACGCCATTTAAACGGCATAGTGACGTCAGCATCGAGAGAGAGAACCGTATCGTTAATTGAAAAGAGATCGACAATCAGATTCGACAGCGCCACGTCGCGACGACGAGGCGCGACCGAGTCTTCGTCTGTCGATGCTCGACGATTTTGGACATTATTCACGAGCCGACTGCCAACGGGAGCGGATCCCAGACGATCTCGCTCCTCAAAGTACGCGCTCCGCCGAGCAAGCAAAAACGCTTCTCGGCAAGAAATAAATTTTGGACTCTGTAAAGAATTCTCATCGTTGCTGCGATTTGAGATTTCAAAAAAGAACAATCTCTTTAAGCGAAGGAAGTGGTCTAGTGCACGCAGCGCGTGACGTGACCGCGGACGCGAGAAGTTGATTGTACGTTGCAGTCGTTGCCGCGACCGCGACGTAAGGGACTCAGGGTGCACGCACCTAGAATCCCTTCAAAGCTATACGGCTTGGGAGCCTCCCAAAGGTCCTACCGATAGTTCGGTACCGCCTCGTGGAGAGCTCTCCGTGCAAAGGTCACTGCGAACCCTATCCGAAAACCCCGTTGGTGTACGAGTCGACCGTACACCCACCGGCGGAGTTCGGGTTCAAAGCGCCTCCCACTCTTCACGCCGCCTACCACATACGGTCCCCGTACAAACGGTCGCCGGGTAGGCTTTATAGTGAGGGTGGACCTGCTTGGGATTTCCTACTGTAAATTCGTTTACTGCACAGTCCCCGAAATAATCGGTCGCTGTGTAGTAGTTATAAAGCGTTGTAGGAAATTCCCTTGCACGACGTACCTACGTCGATCTGCGCGGTGAGCGTGCTCACGGGATCCACACACTTGGAGCTTTACGACCTCCATTTGGTGACCCGTCCGTGGCGACACAGAGCCTCCGACAGTTACGAGTCAATTCTCCGCTGTTCAGGACGAAAGTCTCGTCGATCGTTTTAATTAATAACGATTCGCGAGCAACAATAAAATACAGTCCACTTGATTACGCTTAACGACAGCTGATCTCCCCCCTCCAAGCGCGACGATAGTCGCGAGGAGAGCGAGGCGAACAGCTGACGAGCGTGTTTACATTACGTGCACGCACGTATTTAACTTGGTCGATCATTTGTTTCAGCAATCAAGGATCGAACCCATCAGGCAACACCGGCGAGGCCTTCCACCCCCCTGACCGTTGCTGAAAAATTATAGTTATTTTTTTTGGTTTATTTGATTTTTTACGTTTTTTAATTTTTGTAAAAAATAAACGGTTTGTCGCAAAGCGACAAACTAAAAGATAAATCAAATTTGTACAAGTTCTCTTTCCCTGTCAACTCCCTCATTCCGGACCCCGGTTAGAACCCTTAGATTCTAACAGTAATATCAGAAGTTATAATTGTAATAATACAAATAGAATAGATTGGATATTAGATAGCGGGTGTTCAGATCATATTATAAATAACGACTTGTACTATAGTGAATCTATGATTTTGAAAAGTCCTATTAACGTTAAGGTTGGTGATGGTAGAATTCTAAAAGGTACTAAAGTTGGTAAAGTCAGTACACATTTTATTGTTGAAGGAACAAAAGTTGAAGTTATGATGTCTAATGTGTTCTATGTAGAAGACATGGACAAAAATTTAATTAGCTTTGCAAAAGTAACCGATAAGAATAAGATTATCTCGATTGACCAAATAGCGAAAATTTATGATAAAGTTGAAAATTTAATTGCAATTGCTTATAAAGAAAATGGGCTGTATAAAATGAGGAGTTACATAGATGAAAAGAGAAGTTATAACACAGAAGTTAGTAATAGAATGACCCAAAAGGAAAGATTACATAGGATGCTAGGCCATATAAATTTCAAATATTTAGAGCATATGTGCAAAAATAATTTAGTAGATGGTTTACCAGATGAGATACAGTCAACTTATTTAAGATGTGGCACTTGTATAAGAAACAAAATGCACAATTTATCATTTAGAAATAACAGAACAGGAGCAAGTGAAATCTTGGAAATTGTTCATTCAGATTTAAATGGGCCACAAACAACTGTAGGTTATGATGGTTCAAAATATTTTCTAAGTTTGGTTGATGATTACAGTAAATTAGCTGTTGTTTATACAATTAAATCAAAAATGGAAGTACATGACTGTGTTAAAAATGATATAAACCAAGTTGAAAATTTAACTGGTAAAAAGATAAAGAAATTCAGATGTGATAATGGTAAGGAGTATTTGAATAAATATATCTATGATTTAGCAAATGAGAAGGGAATCCTAATTGAACCATGCCCACCATACGTACATGAACTAAATGGTGTGGCTGAAAAATTTAACAGAACGATTATGAACTCTGCAAGATGTTTATTACATGATGCAAATGTAAGTCGAAAATACTGGCCAGAAGTTGTAAAAACAGCAACTTATTTGAAAAATAGAACGTTCACAAAAAGCACTGTTGAAAATAAAACACCTTTTGAGATATTTTTTTGCAAGCGACCAAATTTAAGTAATTTAAAATTATTTGGTAGTAAAGTTTTTGTGAGGGTACCCGAAGGGAAAAAGAAACTCGAAGTGGGACAGAAAAGCGGATATAGGAATCTTGCTAGGCTATGAAAATGTTGGATACAGAGTTTTGATGAATGGTAAGATCACTGTAGTAAGACATGTAGAAATAGTTGAAGATTGCCAAAATTTAGTCGGATTTAGTGGCGATGATAACGGAAGTTGTGATGATAATGATGATCAATGTAGTTTAGGAAGTCAGAACTCGGAATCGGACGTATTCATAAAAGAGTCAAAAATCGAAAAGGAAGATACAAATGAGAGACAAGAAGTGGGGAAAAATACAAGTAGAAAAGAACAAAGGAAGTTGAGTATAGAATCTAATAAAAACCTGAATTTAAGACGATCGGAGAGAAAAAAGAAAAGACCTGAATTTTATAGTGCTAGCTTAGTAAATACGAGATGCATTTATGTAAATGTAGTAAGTGCAGATAGTCCATCAAGTTATGATGAATCATTAAAAAGTGATGAATATGATTTATGGAAAGAGGCAATGGATAATGAGATGAACTGTTTAATTAAGAATGAAACGTGGAAGTTAGTCGAAAAACCAGAAAACGTAAGATTATTAGACCTAAAATGGGTGTTTACCAATAAATCCAATAATAGGAAGAAAGCAAGACTCGTAGTAAGAGGTTTTCAGCAGTCTGAAGTACTTGAAGATTTATACTCGCCAGTGGCTAGAGTACAGACGTTGAAATTAGTATTGTCATACTGTTGCCAAAATAAGTTAACAATCATACAATTAGATGTTGAAACAGCATTTTTGAATGGCCAGGTAAAATCAGAAGTATTTGTGAAACAACCTTTGGGATATGCGGATAACACCGGGAGAGCATGCAAATTAAGGAAAGCATTGTACGGTTTGAGAGAGAGCCCAAGGGCGTGGTATGAATGTTTTGATAATTATATGAGAAAATTAGGTTTTGCAAGAAGTGAGAATGACTACTGTCTATATATAAAAAACGGGAAAAAAGATACAAGTTATTTAATCCTATTTGTTGATGACTTGTTGATATGCGGGAGAAATATAGAGAGACTGAATGAAATAATAAACAAACTATCTGAAAAATTCCGTATGAAAAATCTAGGAGAAGTCAAAACGTATCTAGGAATAAACATCGACTATGATCGCGAGAAATCTAAAATGACGTTAAACCAGAAAGATTATATAGAGTCACTAGCTAGGAAGTATAACATTATTGAGTCGAAATTGTATAGTACACCAATGGAACAAACTTTAAGTTTACAGCCAGCACAGTCAGCATCAAATGATGTGGATTACAGAAATTTGATTGGAGCGTTATTGTACATAAGTGCAAATACGAGATTAGATGTTAGTTATAGTGTAAATTATTTGAGTCGATTTCAGAACTGTTACGATGAATCGCACTATAAATACGCATTGAGAATATTGAAATATCTATATTTAACAAGAGACTTAAAGTTAACTTATCAAAGAAATTTAGAAGTAGATACCATTGACTGTTTTGTTGATGCTGATTGGGCAGGTGATAAAATTGATAGAAGGTCTACAACAGGATATATAGTTAGAGTGTTTGGAAATGTAATCTATTGGAAATCGCGAAAGCAAGGAAGTGTAACGAAATCCTCTACTGCAGCCGAATATGTAGCTTTGTCAGATTCAGTCAGCGAGATCAGAGTGATCTTAAACCTGCTTGAAGACTTTAAATTAAAACCAAACAAACCTGTGAAAATTTATGAAGATAATTCTGGTGCTATTGCTATTGCTAAGTTTGGAAATTTAACAAAAAATTCGAAATACATTGAAGTACATTATCATTTTGTCAATGAGTGTTATGAAAAGGGAATTATAGAAATTGTTAAAGTTGAGTCAGAAAATAATATTGCAGACATTCTGACTAAAGCCTTAGGAAGAAATAAGTTTGAAACCCTAAGGCAAGCTCTAAGAGTAGTTTAAACGTATTTAGATGTTTTTGAAGCATAGATTTAAGGAGGTGTGTTAGATTATAAGAGTAAATCTATGCGATGAATATAGATGTGGGTATGTGCGACGGCACACAGTGGGCCGGATCAGAAATTTTAGTGACATTTTAGTATGACTTTCGAACCATTAAAGATATCGAAGTGTGGTTTGCACAGAAAAATATTACAAAATTCTCCCGTTTTAATAATGTACAGAATATTTTGTAATTACTTCTACTATGTCTAATTAATTTTATATTTGTGTTTATTTAATTGGTCTTTGCAATGTTTTAAATGTAATTGTTTCCCACACATGTAGCGAAATAAACCAGAAGTGTATTCCTTATTTTATATACAGGGTGGGGCATTTTAAACAGATCACCTGAATAACTCGCTTGTTTTTGAAGTTATGGGCTAAGTTCTGCTGTCCTTATTTGAGTAATTGTAGAGCTTCAGGATCTAATATTTTTCTTTTCCTTTTGTACGAGTTTAATCTCATTGCTGATATGAGTGGATTAGATGTTAGTAGTAGTCTGTGCAAGATGTCTTCATTTGTTGCAGTTCTTGAAATTTTCCTGCTCTTGTAATTCCGAAATTTTTTAAAGTCTTTATGTTTTGTTTCCTGGGCTTCTTCTGACAATTGCCCAATAGGAAGCAACGCATGTTTTATTATTTCTGTACCGTGTATTAATAGTTTATGAACGGAGGCTGGCATATAATACCAGCCATAATGGTTGACGAAATACTTTGCGGTACTTTGGGTGTATGCATGGAACTTGTCAACATCTATTGCATATGGAGACGAAACTACTTGTAGTATGATATGAAATTTTTTAATTAGTGTGATATCAATTCCGGTAATTTGTGCAGAGATTTCTGGATTGGAAAAGAATCGCCTTGCAGTATTACCATCGTTAGATGAACCCCATCCCTGCTTTACATAATCAATTAACAAACCCGTTTTTTCTTTAAACTGTTCTTGTATATGTTCTTTTCTTTCCTGTCGAATCTTCTTTGTTTCCGGGGTATTAGCCATCCATTTTTTAAATGGCAAATTATACGAAATATGTAAAAGGCATTCGAAGCATCGAATCCAAGCATGAAGCGATGACAGTCCAAAAGAATAATTTTCCGTAGCACAAAGCTTAGAATTGACGAGGTCCAGATTATTCATTTCAATTGGCGAGGCATTGCATATATAGCAACGCATTGCTGATTTGGTATTTGTGATGGCATTACAAATTTTATTGTCTACCATGGTTAAAGTCATGGCATACTCTACAGAAATATTATTTATTTGAAGTGGTCTTAACATTTGAATTTCACTGTTTATTCGATGGATTTCCTTTTCTATTGTTTCTTGCGATTCTTTTATGAATTCAAATTTAATGGGCCTGCAAAACCATGATGATGATGGACAAGGATTTATCCATATGTTTTCAGAAGTTATTTTATTTTGTAATTTTAGTGGAACCATACTTGAAACAAAAATATTATCCTCGTTTATCTGATTTGTTTGTTTGTATCTGCTGCAGCTCCATCACACCCCCATTTACACGTTAATAAATATTTTGCATTTCCACTTACATTTCTTATATTTTTTAATATTCTCATTGCCGTGTGATCTAATAAGCTTTGTAAGTTTACTTTTCCATACCCTTCATTTATTTCAATAGTGTCCTTCGGCGGATAACAATTTCTTTTCTCTGTCTGTATCTTGTAGTATGACGGCCACGGGTTATTATTCAATTTAATCGATTCATTTCTAACGATGGAGTATTGGTGTTTTGAAAGATCTGCAGATACAAATGTGCTTAAGGCTTTTTCTGGTGTGAACATATTTTTTTTTAAACTCCGATTTTTGAGAATAGTTTCTAGATTTTGATTTTGTAATAAATATTGTAACATACGCGATTGTTTATGCATTCCATGCTTTCGTAGGCTCATTTTTACTGCACTCAGTAGTTCTTCCAAAGAAAAACTATTTACTAAAGATTTTGTTCTACGAATTTTTTCTCTCTTGGTGCACTGAGAGTATAATTTTCTTCCTTTATAAATTTGGACAGTCGACGGTTTTGCTGCTACTGGTTTCGATCTTTGTGAGGTTGATGGAATTTGTGCCAATATATCATTTGGATACATAAAATCCTTCTCCAACCAGGTCTTATTTCGCTTTAGAAATTGCAGTTCTATATAATGCGATTGCACCCATTTCATTTTTAATTTTGACGTAAATTTTTTTAAACTGATTTTCAGTACACTCGAAGTTTCTGCACAAATATTGGCATTTTCACAAATTTTTTGATATAAGAATCCATAATCATCTATATCTTTAGACATATTTTTTAATGTAAAAAATAAATCTCTATTTGTACGGTATCCCTCCATTGTTTAATGTAAAAGACAACAAACACTTCCGTAACAACAGTAATGAAGAAAACTCGGAATACAATTTGTTACACACAGAATAAACTTAACTGAACTCAAAAGAATACATGCACTAAACATAAACTATACAAAACACAACTGTAAAAAGCGAATATTAAACTGAATAAAAGAACGAAAAAACTAGACTACGGAAAAAATATTTTTAATGTGCAGTTCACTATGCAGTTCGATGGTTCTGTTCCAACTGAATGCAGAAAAAAAATAAAACAAACGTTTGTGTCAATCGTCCTGTTTTGTTCCTATGATCTCTAAGAGGAGAGCGAACAGACACTTGAAAGTGGTATAGATTACATTGCTTTTGTTTAAAACAGACGAACGTTCTCTACAATGCATTATTTTTACATTTAGCTTTACCTACTTATACACGTCAACTTATTACCTAAATAGCTATACAGGGTGTTCGGCCACCCCTGGGGAAAAATTGTAATGAGGGATTCTAGAGGCCAAAACAAGACGAAAATGAAGAATACCAATTTGTTGATGGAAGCTTCGTTAAAAAATTATTAACATATAAATTAAAAAATTTCAAATCGTTCTGGAAAAATTATTCTCGGTTGTGGGGGTCAATTACAATCATTTTTGGTAGATAGACATACTCCCGAAATCCTGCGCATTTTCGGGGAAAAAATTCAGTACGGGCGGAACTTTAAATATTAATAACTTTTTAACGAAGCCTCCATCAACAAATTGGTATTCTTGATTTCCGTCTTATTTTGGCTTCTAGAATCCCCCATTAAAATTTTTCCCAGAGGTGGCCGAACACCGTAGAGTACCGATGATGGCTACCGACCCCGCGTAAGATTACATGACACCAATAACTTTGAACATTAATAATTCAGAAAGGTGGACGAAGGTGGTTACGATTTTTATATATTATCTAAAAGAAAGTATCCTGAAAACATTGAGATATGTTAGAACGTGGGACAACTTGGGACTCAAAAGATATTCCTTGTCAATTGTATAAATATTGACAATTTTCTGTAGTACATTCAACGTTACGTTCCTAGTATACTAAATAAAATAACTTGAGTTGTATTTAATATTTTGTAATGGAAAATAATGCTGTTTATTGTAGAAAAGAAATGAAGAAAAAACATTAAACGAGATCGTCACAATACCGTGACAAAGAAAGTACATTTTTCGAGCGTCAAACGTACATTTGAAAATGTTAAACTTTAACAGTTCAATACAGCTATAATTTATAGTTAATTTCACAAATTCTTTAGTTTTTAAGGTCAGTAGATATTTGAAAGACGATACCAATTGATTAAAAATCGATATGTGAAAGTTCATTTTTCGGTAAAATGTCACTAAAATCTTCGATCCAGCCCACTGTGCGGCAGCGCCGGAAAGGCGGGCGAGAACGTGAGAGAGGTTAGGTTGTTGCGTGCGGTGTGTACCGTAGACCGATGAGAAGAAGACGAGCGGGACGGCACAGGGGCAGAGGGAGCACTTCGCACGCACCGCCTTGTCCCCACGTTTGATCCTCGCGTAGCCCACACCATTCGACTTCAGCGGCACACTCTTACATAGGCGTAGCAATTCCGTATTTTCGAGGGAGATAGTACTATTATTCGTGCATAACTTTTCATGAATGAAAACGTAAATACGGAAACTGTGCTGTATTGTTAATTAAAGTCAATTATTTTTCCTTACATATACGGGGTGTTCGGCTACTCCTGGGAAAAATTTTAATACGGGATTTTAGAGGCCAAATTAAGACGAAAATCAAGAATACCAATTTGTTGATGGAGGCTTCGTTAAAAAGTTATTAACATTTAAAATTCTGCCCGCACTGAATTTTTTCCTCGAAAATGCGCAAGATTTCGGGGGTATGTCTATTCACCAAAAATGATTGTAATTGATGCCCGCAATCGAAAATAATTTTTCCAGAACGATTTGAAACTTTTGAATTTAATTGTTAATAACTTTTTAACGAAGCTACAATCGAGAAATTAATATTCTTGATTTTCGTGTTATTTTGGCCTCTAGAATCCCCCATTAAAATTTTTCCCAGGGGTGGTCGTACACCCTGTATATAACGAAATTAAATGTTCTTAATAGACTAAACTTAGAGTCTTATTACAACGATTTCAAATTATCCGCAAATTGTTTTCCAATGTATTGCAAAGATGTAGAATTTAAAATTTGAAAAGGGAAGAGAGTCTTGAAGTGGAAACATGTGGGCTGTCTTGAGAGGATGATAGGCAACAAGGAGTGCTTAAGTCTTAAAGGTCGCGTCTCTATTGAATTTCGAAAAAGTGACCGTAGGCTTGGAAAGTTTAGAACGCTATAATCCGAGCCTACGCCCATGGTTTAAAATCCACCGCAACGCAGACGTCGTCTCATCTCACTTTGTCTCCAAGCGTCTTTGTCAGGCGACACGATTAGTGTGTGTGACCGCGTCGGCTAATAGCGCGCGACGATCTAGAATGCGTGTGCATGAGGTGTGGCTTAGCGACAGTGACCAATCGTACCCGCATACTTTTGCCTCGTCTTCTTCTCATCGGTCTACAGTAAGAGCGTGCGTATTGGAGAAGTAAGGTTTTTGTTTATTGAAATATATTGCTAGATGATACATATCGTTATTGGAGATGTGAGTAAGTTGAGTTATTGAACCCCTTCGAAAACTAACAGGAACAATTAAATACTTTAAAAGAGAAACGCTTCAGAAGCGTTAACAACACAGTTAACCCAAAAATATCCTTTAGTACGATGGTCACAGTAAATAAGACCCCCAATCCGCCCCAGGTAAATGACGCAAGAACCGACCATCCGTCGATCCAGGCATCAAGCGAAAACTTAACCTCGTCATTACTAAAAAAAGTCAAAAAAGCAATAAACGAAACGCTAAATATTCACATTGAAAAGATATGAGAACAAGTTCGGTCAATTGCAAGAAAAATCAACGCAATTCTAGAAATACTGGACATTGATATTTGACCAAATTCGATCAGCTTGATAACAACAAAATTTCAGTCAAAACCCTAAAAGTAATATCCATAAACGTTAATTCAATAATAACGAATGAAAGAAGAGCCACACTTACTGAATTCCTTAACCTCAACAATCCAGATATTATGCTTTTATGCGAAACAAAACTAAATCCAATCCATAAACTTTCGTTCAAAAACTACAATCTAATAAAAAACGACAGACCAGGTGTTAAACAGGGTGGGGGAACTGCCGTCCTTGTCAGAGACGACATTAATTTTAAAGTTAGACACGTATGTAGATACACAACAAACAAATCCATGCCTCGAACACACAATAATCGAAACAAGCTTACCAGACAGTAAAAAATTCTTTTTTATAGCAGCGTACGCAGCGGGCAATCATAAGAAAGAGTTCATACAAGACCTCAGATACTTGTTCGAAAAACTAAATTTAGACCACTTAAACAATTATTACATTCTAGCAGGGGACTTGAACGCCAAACATACAGTTTGGAACAATCAAGTAAATAACAAAAGAGGCACTGCCCTGCATCTATGGTACCAGCAGAACCAAATCCCATACAAAGTCACATTACTCAGAACAGCAACTCCATCTTTCCCGAAAAGCAACGCCTACATTGGTTTAAGTTTAGCCGACAACCGACTCACATTTCACAATCTGTCTCTCGGAAATATTAGATGCATGGATTATAATAGCGACTATAAGGCAATGCAAATGCAGATCTCGATCGACCCCTTACCGCTACTGACGTTCGACAGGAACATCCCCGTAAAGATGAGGAACTTTAACAAAACAGACTGGACTGAATATAAAAACTTCCTATGCACAGAAAACACCGACATATTAATTCCTAACGACAAAGACCTCTCAATACAAGAAATAGATACACACTTACAAACATTAAATAACAACATTCCCAAAGCAATAGATTACGCGGTCCCTTTAAGCGACAAAAAACAAAACTCCACAGATAAATATATTACGCCCCGTATCAAGAAATTGAGGAAAAGAAAAAGCCACATATTAATTCAACTAAACAATCTCTCCAGACAAAATAATCAAACAAACTTAATTAATCAACTAACTATAATACTCAAAAGACTGCTTAAGGACATCAGATATAATATAAAGACTGCATTCCAAGAGTCAGTTAGTAATCACTGGAGACAAAAAATAACAAGCATGTCGCTCCATAATTCAAAAGACATTTTCCCTAAAATAAATAGTATTTTCAGACAAAAAGAATGCAAAAGTATAGAGTCATTAAAAATTCCTATTAACGCAAATAATATAATCCATGAAGCTAACATAGACCTTAACTCACTAAAAAAGGATAACAATGACAACTTCTTCATCAGTAATCCCACAGACAAACTAGACATCTTAGGTATCCATTTCGAAACAGTACACGCGCAAAATGACTACCTCGGCAAACCACAACTCACCAATATAATTAATCAAAAAATAGACGAACTAAAAAACGAAATAAATACCGATAAACGTTATGACGCTTTGATTTTCAATTTTTCAACGATAAACACAGCAGACAACCCGAACGAAACCTCTATACCGCCAAGGTATTTCACAAATTTTAATAAACTTACTACCATTTTCCAAAAACTAAACAACAAAAAATCGGCCAGCTTTGATCAAATTCCCAATATCACTTTGAAAAAACTACCCCCTCGCTATATTTATTTTTATACAATATTATTTAATAATTGCCTAAACAGGATGTACTTCCCTACAAGCTGGAAAACGGCTAAACTGATCACAATAAAAAAAAAGACAAAGATGGGTGTTGAACGTCGTAGGTGATCGTTCGGTCAGTGTATCACGGATACACTGTTCGATTACACACTGTAACCGAATCACGTTGAAACTATAAGCTACAGCTAGTCGGTAACTTGTGAGGCGCGTTGTTTCGTAGGTTTCGGTGTTCGATGGTTGGAACGAACTGAACGGGATGACTCTTTTTTCTTAACGTTACAGGTCGGAGTTCTGATTGGTGTAGGAGTTTTTGAGTGATGGTAAGAGTGGGAGGATACAGTTTTGTAATTGGATGTTGGAGAAGTCGTGGGATGGTTATTTTGGAGAAGAAAATAGGAGGAAAGTGGAAGACGATCGGGACGAAGGGGTGGTCTTGGAAAAGGAAAGTCGAGGTCGTTGCAAAGGATGACGGTGCCTAGGTTATAAACTATTTCCGAACTTTGAAAAGGTTTCAGGCGACCAAATGTCGCTATTGTTCCGTAGCGGCCTTGTGTCGGCACGTACCGGCTACAGGGTTTCCCTTGCCCTGGGTCTAAATGGTTATGGCCTTCAAGCTGTAAGACGTTGCGACGCAACAATGGGAGCCATCCAGCTAGTTACCGACCTATCAGTCTGCTATCTAATATAAGCAAAGTGTTCGAAGTTTTAATCAATAAAGCCATACTAATCCACTGTGAAGAAAACAACATAATTCCCGACTACCAGTTTAGATTTAGATACAAACACTCCACAATTCATGCAGTGACAAAATTCATATTTGACATCTGCTGGGCCAGGAATGTAGGTGACTGTGTTGGTGCTTGTTTCATAGATCTGGAAAAGGCTTTTGACACGGTACGGCTTGATGGTCTATTCTTCAAATTAATTAAAAAAGGCTTTTCAAAACACCTGATCAAAATGATCTGGAATATGCTCCATGACAAATGTTTCTACACAGCGGATCGGGATAGCAGATCTTCCAGGGCATTTGAAATTAAAAACGGGTTACAGCAAGGAACGGTAAACTCCCCCATCCTGTCCAATACTTACACCAGTGACCTCCTCGAAATGTACGGGCTGAACACCAATCCAAATAAATTCGCACTAGCTTTCGCAGATGACCTCTTAGTGTACATAAGAGGCAATAAACCATCCGAAATAAAAATTGAATTGCAAGAATTATTTAACAAAATTCAGGATTACTTCAAGACATGGAAATTAAAAATTAATGCACTCAAATGTGAATCGATTCTATTCAGACCATACATTTCGAAAATCTCAGAGGCAAACACAGATGTTCGTCGCAAATCTAAACTCTTTTCACTACACGTTGCAAACAACATTAACATCAAGATACCACACAAACAAACAGTTCGATATTTAGGAATTTATCTTGATTTCAAATTAAATTACACCAATCACGTCACTATTCAGTTAGAAAAAGCTAAAAAAGCCATTCTAGCACACAAGAGACTTTTTACTCTAAAGACCTCCATAGTTCAGTAAAATTTCTTTGCTACAAAACACTAGTTAGACCTATCATATCTTATGGCTGCCAAACATGGTGTTTAAATATGTTAAATATATTTAAAATCGCGTTCGTCCGGGAAAAGAATAAATCTCGACCGCGATTCCCGTATCTGTTTGTTTACGTGACACTGCGGAAGGTTACGCGGTCGCCGAGTTCGTTCGGCGTACCGACAGTTTAAAACCGCGGCCGTTTACGTGTTTTCATACGCCGACCTCACGCGAAGATTCGCTTCAAACGCCATTTAAATGGCTTAGTGACGTCAGCGTCGAGAGAGAGAACCATACCATTTATTGAAACGAGATCGACGGTCGGACTCGACAGCGCCACGTCGCGACGACAAGGCACGACCGAGTCTTCGTCTGTCGATGCTCGACGAATTTTTCGATTATTCACGAGCCGACTGCCAACGGGAGCAGATCCCCGAAGATCTCGCTCCTTCAGTACGCGCTCCGCAGAACAAGCGAAACGCTTATCTGCAATAACTAATTTTGGACTTTATGTAAAAGAAATCTCATCGTTGCTGCGATTAGAGATTTCGAACAAACAATCAACCGAACGCATAAGTGGTCGTAGTGCACGCCGCGCGTGACGCGACCGCGAGCGCGAGGAAGTGATTGTACGTTGCAGTCGTTGCCGCGACCGCGACGTAAGGGCCTCAGGGTGCAAGCACCCAGAATCCCTTTAAAGCTATACGGCTTCGGAGCCTCCCAAAGGTCCTACCGATAGTTCGGTACCGCCTCGTGGAGTGTTTACCGTGTAAAGGCCACTGCGAACCCTCTCCGAAAACCCGTCAGTGTACGAGTCGACCGTACACTCAACGGCGGAGTTCGGGTTCAAAGCGCCTCCCTTCCGCCACACCGCCTACCACATACGGTCCCCGTGAATACGGTCGCCGGGTAGGCTTTATAGTGCGGTTGGACCAGCCCGAGGTTTTTCTGTATAAATTCGCTTACTGTGCAGTCTCCGATATTAACGGTCGCAGGAAAAACACGCCTCGCGCGACGTTTATACGACACCAACACGGTGAGCGTGCTCACGGGACCCACTCACTTGGAGCCTTACGACCTCCATTTGGTGACGCGTCCGTGGCATCGCAGAGCCCCCGACGGAATCGAGTCCAGTCTCATCTGTTCAGGGCAAAAGTCTCGTCGATAGTTTAAATAAAAAACTATCCGCGAATAACGAAATACAGTCCACTAGATTACGCTAAACGACAGCTGATCTCCCCCTCCGAGCGCACCGATAGTCGCTAGGAGAGCGAGTCGAACAGCTGACGAGCGTGTTTACATTACGTGCACGCACGTATTTAATTTGGTTGATCATTTGTTTCAGTAATCAAGGATTGACCCAACCAGGCAACACCGGCGAGGCCTTCCACCCCCCTGGCCGTTGTTAAAAGTCATATTATTTATTTTTTTTGTTTATTTGATTTTTTTTAGTTTTTTTAAATTTTGTAAAAATAAACGGTTTGTCGCAAAGCGACAAACGAAAAAACAAATCAAATCTGTACAAGTTCTCTTTCCCTGTCAACTCCCTCATTCCGGACCCTGGTTAGAACCCTTAGATTCTAACACATGGTTTAACATTAGTGCTGGAACAATGGAAAAGAATAGAGTTATTGAACGAAAGTGCATTAGGGCATGCCTTGATAAATACAGATGGGATCAATCGAACTTTACTAGAATGATCAGCAATTATTGATGAAATGAGAGTAAATTTAGCTTGTCTGTGTATCGTCATCGTGTGAGATGCCGCGCGAACGACGCGCGAAATAATCGATAAACAATGGACGGTTGAAATCGACGATGGGTTTTTGTTACGGGAGCACGCCGTACGGCAGTTCTATTCTGTAAGCCAGTGGTCTATGTTCGGTGGTATTATTAATGTGAGAAGTGTCCTATGTTAAATAAATAAAACAACAATCGGGAGACGACATTGGATCATTATTTCAACATGGTAGCAGGTCCGTGGTTCATTGAGTAAGCGAGGGTATGGGAAAACGTGGCAGCGGTTCGAAAAGTGATATAAAAGGTAAAGAGAGGTCAGGTGAAGTGATCAAAAACTCAGTGAAACAGGAAGAAAGTGGAAAACGATTTGTGGATATCGTAAAGAAAATTATAACGTTGAATAAAGTGAATAAAGCTTCTGAAGAAAACGAACAAAAGAGAGGAGTCAATATGGTGGACGAGTTCAAGATGACGCTACCAATTTTCGATGGAAAAGACTACAGCACGTGGAAGAAGAGAATTACAATATTTTTGAGGATGAAGAAGTGTGAGAAAGTTATTGAACGAGAGAGATCCGGAACGGATAATGATATGGAATGATACAGATTTGAAAGCGATGAACTATATATATAGTGCCTTGTCAAATAGACAAATGGAATTTATAAATGATGAAACAACAAGTTATGGAATAATTAAGAAATTAGATAAACTATATCTGCGTGAATCAACCTCACTACAGATATGTGTGAGAAATAAATTGGATAAAATTAGATTAAGAGATTATACAGAAACAAGTGAATTTTACAGTGAGTTTGAAAAATTAATAATTGAACTAAAAAATGCAGGCGCTACAGTGACTGAAAAAGAAAAATTAAACTACATGTTGAGAACGCTGCCAAGTTCATTAAGTCATATTGGAGATTTAGTCGATGTATTACCCGAAGGAGATAGAACTGTAGATTACGTAATTAATAAAATTGAACTATGCGAAGACAGAGAAAAAGAGGAAAATCAAAATTCAAGAAATAAAGGTGTGAATTCAAATGTATTCAAAAGTGAGATGAAAAAGGACAGAACGTGTTATAAATGCGGAAAACCAGGGCATTTTCAGTACGAGTGCATGAGTCAGGGCAGCGCTGGAAATTACTGGAGATACTCGAGGGGAGGTGGACAGCAGCAAGCGCGAGGTGGCGCACGCCATTACCACCAACAGCAGCGAGACGGCTACAGCCAGGGCAGAGGCAGCGGCAACATCAGAGGTCGAGGCGCAGGACAACGGGGACGAGGCGGTCAACAACGGCAAGATCGTCAGAGCGCAGACTAAGGAAGGATGACCTTCGCAACTGAGGTAGAAAATAGAGTAGGCTGCAATGTCGAGGTGAATAATTGCGAAAATAAATTAGAATGGGTCTTAGATAGCGGATGTTCGGATCATATTATAAATGAAGATAAATATTTTGTAAAGGTTAGTAAATTAAGTAATCCGATAAGTGTGAAAGTTGGAGATGGTCGTACAGTAAAAGCAACTAGTGTAGGAGATATTATAGCTAAGTTTGTGACAAATTATAATGAAACGGAAATAGAATTAAAAGACGTTTTTTTTGTAAAAGGAATGGATAGAAATTTAATGAGTTTTGGAAAAATCGCAGATAAGGCCAAAATTGTTTCAATAGGAAATACCTCAAAGATTTACACGAGAGAGAATAATTTGATAGCAGTCGCGAATAAGGTGAATAATTTGTACAAGATAAATACCGTTTTTGAAAGTAAACAAAACTATGTGACCGAAAATGTAAAGAATGGTATGACGTTGAAGGAAAAATATCATAGGATGTTAGGACATCTAAATTTTAAGTATTTGGACATCTTGAGTCGGAATAAGTTAGTCGAAGGACTACCGAGTAATTTAGAGAGCGAGTATTTGAAGTGTGGTACGTGTGTACAAAGTAAAATGACTAATACGAGGTTTGAAAATAATAGACAGAGAGCAAGGAATATAGGAGAAATTATTCATGCAGATGTAAATGGACCCCATAGGATAATTGGATTTAGGGGGGAGAAATATTTCTTAATTTTAATAGATGATTATAGTAAAGCTGCAAAAGTATACCCAATTAAAGAAAAAAGTAAAGTTTATGATTGTTTTGTCACGTATGTAAATCAATTAGAAAATTTAATTGGAAATAGAATTAAGCGATTAAGATGCGATAACGGAAGAGAATTTTTAAATAAAGATATGTATATTTTGCTAAAGAAAAGGGAATTTTTATTGAGCCGTGTTCTCCGTATGTTCACGAATTGAACGGAACGGCGGAACGATACAATAGGTCGGTAATGGATACCGCGCGATGTTTATTATCTGATGAGAGAATAAATGGTAGATTTTGGCGGGAGGTAATTAAAACAGCTGTTTATTTAAAGAATAGAACTTTGACAAATACAATTGAGAAAAAGACTCCGTATGAAATTATGATGGGAGAAAGACCCGATATTAGTAACTTGAAATTATATGGGAGTAGAGTTTTTGTAAGAGTCCCGGAAGTTAAAAGGGAAAGTAAGTGGGATAGAAAAGCAGAGTTAGGGGTATTGGTCGGATACGAAGAAGTAGGTTATAGAGTCTTAATGAATAATAAAGTAATTATAGCTAAACATGTTGATATTGTTGAAGAAGATGTAAATTTAGTTGGATTTACAGATAACGAGGAAATTAATGGAAATGAGTTAAGTGAAAATGAGATTAATCAGGAATGCAAAAACGATGTTGAGGAAAATGAAGATAACGATTCGGATGAAAAGGAAATGAATGAAAGTAACGAGCATGTGAATAATGTACCAAGTGCTAGCGATAAAAATGTAACATTACCTAGAAGGTCAGAGAGGAAGAAAGGTCTTGTAAACAGGTATGGAAATCCGATAACGAATTGTATTTATGTAAATTACGTAAGCGTAGATAATCCGGAAAACTATAATGAGGTGATAAATAGTAGTGATAGTGAGAAATGGCGAGATGCGGTGAATAGAGAAATTGAATGTTTAAATAAGAACGATACATGGAAATTAATTGGAAAACCAAAAGAGGAAAAAGTATTAGATTTAAAATGGGTCTACACAAAGAAGTCTGAGGATAAATTCAAAGCTAGAATTGTAGTAAGAGGGTTTCAACAAAAGGAAATACTTGAGGACATTTATTCACCTGTTGCGAGAACACAAACGTTGAAAATATTATTAACTTATTGCGTACAGAACGGTTTACGGATAGATCAAATGGATGTAGAAGCAGCATTCCTAAATGGAAAAATTAAATCCGAAGTATATGTAAAACAACCTCAAGGGTACGATGATAATACGGGAAGAGTATGTAAACTTATTAAGTCTTTGTACGGACTGCGCGAAAGTCCACGAGCGTGGTACGAATGTTTAGATGAGTATTTGACAGGATTGGGATTTAAACGTAGTGAAATTGACTACTGTTTATATTACATGGAAAATAATAACGAGAAAATTTATTTGATAATTTTCGTAGATGATTTATTAATTTGTGGTAGAAATAAAAAATTAATAGAATTTATTAAGAAGAAGTTAGCTGTAAAATTCCGAATGAAAGATATGGACCAGATAAGAACTTATTTAGGAATAAATATTAACTATGAGTGCGGGAAAAATTCTATGACATTAGACCAAGAAAAGTATATAGAGTCATTGGCGAGAAAATATGAAATCGAGGAAGCTAAGTTGTATGCTACTCCAATGGAACAAAATCTGAAATGTGAACCTGCTTTATCAGTGTCAAATGATATTAAATATAGAAACTTAATTGGGGCATTGTTGTATATAAGTTCGAGTACTAGACCGGATATTTGCTATTGTGTGAATTACCTAAGTAGATTCCAGAATTGCTATGACCAAAGTCATTATAAGTATGTGTTTAGTCCGAACCGAAAGGATCGTTCCGGAGTAGTAAATTTGCACGTGGTGTGCCGACTAAACTAAATTTTGAAGGACCACCCCTTATTCAGGGGACTAACGAGACGTTTTACTATTCTATTGTATTTTAAAACTCAACAAAAGTATACACTGATCAGATTAGGAACGGCTAGCGCACTATCTGTTTGTCAAATGGTAACTAAGTACGTAAGCAAGCAAGTAGGCAAGTAAGCGACTAAGCGAATAAGCGAGTAATAAGCAATAAGGTCGAAATCACGGCATGCCGCCGTTTTTATACTGCTGACTTTGGGGCGGGGGTGCGACGATGCCGACGTAGCTTGGCGTCCAAGGTGGAGGGTGCTACGTTTGGCAACTCCGGGGACTTTCCACCGCGTGCGTCAGCCCTTGGGCCCGCGTACAAACCATCGACGAAAACAAGGGAGGCCCAAGGCGAAGAGCCGCGCACATGTGGGCCATCCGACAGTCTCTTGGGGCTGCAACCACTCGAGACTGCCTTCGCCAACCAAGTTTATGACACTTTGTCCCTTTTGTTTAGCGAAACTCTAAGATATTTTTTGCCCATGCTGGCCTTGACGAAACTCTACAAACGCGGTTCTATGTCATAAACCTGGTCGACTCACCGAAGCCCAAACATCCCGCCCACCTTGAACGCTCAAGCGTTTAATATACTGTAAAAACTAAACATAAACTAACTAATTGGTACGATTCATGTCGATGAATTAAATGCTCACGGTGGATACAATTTTAAACTATGATGCTACTTAATGCTACTCCGGGGAGGTTACAACTATATATATTTTTTTTTAAGAGCTAGACTAGTCTATTAGTATAACAAGTACTGATTGATAGTGAATGGGAACAGATCCCAAGAATTACTCTACGTTCGGTTGTGAGCCGGGGGTATTTTCCGCAGCGTCTTCTTCCTCTGCCAGCGGTAAGAGGCAGATTCTTGTCACCGGCCTCTTGATAATGCCATCAGACACCTTGATGGACACCACCCGGATTATCCCATCGGTGCCTGGTTGGAGCTCGGTAATTCTCCCAAGACGCCAACGTAATGGTGGGATGTTGTCTTCTCGTATGACGACTAGGGCACCTATCTTCACTATGGTTGGTGAATGAAGCCTCCATTTTTGACGTTGCTGGAGATGGTGTAAATACTGCTGCTGCCAACGCTTCCAGAAATGTTGCAGCATCTGTTGGACTAACTGATGCCGGTTTAGTCGATTTTGTTTTAGATGCAATAAATCCTGTTGCGGCAGGGCGGTTAGTGCATCTCCGATTAAAAAATGTCCAGGAGTGAGAGGAGTGAGATCATTGGGATCTGACGAAAGAGGATGAAGAGGGCGGGAATTCAAGCATGCTTCGATCTGTGCTAGTATTGTGTACAGCTCTTCGTACGTGAGGCGCTGTTCCCCTATTATTCTTTTGACGTGGTGTTTCGCTGATTTGACAGCACTCTCCCATAGACCCCCAAAGTGCGGCGCATGTGGCGGGATCAGGTGCCACTGTATCTGCTCCTGTGCTAGTAAATTTCCTACCTTCGCGTGGTGTTCTTTACTATTTAGTAACACTCCTAATTCATTAAGATTGTTGCGTGCTCCAATGAAATTTCTACCGTTGTCTGAGTAGATACAGTGACTCCGTCCCCTACGAGCTATAAACCGATTGAGGCAATTCAGGAAGGCGTCAGTGCTCAAGTCTGTTGCTAATTCTATGTGTACAGCCTTGGTGACGAAACATACAAATATACAAATGTAGGCCTTGTGTGCGGTGCGAGCACGCCCGCGTTCCCTAATTAATAACGGACCGGCATAATCGATTCCGCAGGTAGCAAACGGTCGAGCAGGAGTCACCCGAGTTGCAGGCAAGTCTCCCATGATCGGATTTATGCCGGTCGCTTTTGTTCGGAAGCAACGAATGCATCTGTGTATTATTTTCTTAACCACGCGCTTGCAAGCTAGTATCCAAAACCGATTGCGCAACGATGCGCTGGTGAGCTGACACCCCGCGTGGAGCAATCGACAGTGTTCATAGGTCACCACTAAATTCGTCAATGGGTGGTCCGAGGGTAGAATCAATGGGTGTTTCTGATTGTAAACTATAGGAGCGTTTCGGAGTCTCCCGCCCACCCTGAGCAAACCCTTTGAGTCCAGGAACGGATTCAGCGAGGCTAATTTGCTGGTTTGTGCTAGCGGGTTAGCTGCTTGTAGATCGCTGATTTCCTTGCCGAAGCACTCTTGCTGTACGAGTTTGATTATTGTCTCTTCGGACCGAGCTAATTCGCGTGCTGTTAAAAATGATTGCCATGAATTTGTGGCGTTAGGTTGCACGGCGAGGGTTTGACTGTTCTCCCGCGTTTTGGATTTTAGCCGATCTACGAACTTCCTACAGTACGCTACAATTCTAACAAGCCTAGAGTAGGATGAAAAACGGCAAAGGATGTCCGTCGGGCAATTAGGTGTTGCGACATGACTACGAACGTGGTTGATCTCTTCCGGCATTGTGTCTGGGATTGTCTCGATTGAGGGCCATTCGTGCTGTTCTTGTAATAGCCACGATGGGCCAGACCACCACAGGTCTGTACGCCTTAACGTTGTGGGGTCGGTGCCTCGTGAAATCACGTCGGCAGGGTTGTCTTCCGAAGCCACGTGGTGCCAGTTTTCTACTGACGTAGATTGTCGAATTTCTGACACGCGGTTCGCCACGAAGGTCTTCCAACGGTTTGGTTGACCTCTGATCCAGGCTAGAGCAATTATGGAGTCTGACCAGTAATGTTCGCACTTGAATGCTAACTGTAACGCGTATCGGATTCGTTTGACTAATTGGGCTAGCAAAAGGGCACCGCATAATTCTAGCCGCGGAAGGGTGGTTGTTTTCAAAGGAGCGACTCGAGATTTGGCACAAAGCAATCGCACCGTGTACCTGCCGGTCTCGTCGAGCGACCGCAGGTAGATGCACGCACCGTAGGCTTTTTCCGACGCGTCCGAAAACCCGTGCAGTTCTACTGCCCTTGCGTTATCGCATATTACACGGCGCGGTATTTCTAATGTCTTGACCTGGTTCAATTCTGTACGAAACCTTGACCATTGGGCATGAAGATCTTGATCTACACTTTCATCCCAACCTAATTGCAGCTGCCACAAGGTTTGCATTAAAATCTTGGCCCTTGTAATTACGGGACCGACTAAGCCGAGTGGATCGAACACCTGAGCGATTTCAGAAAGTATGGTGCGTTTAGTGATGCGAGTATAGATTGGCTCTCTGACCGAGAACCGAAGCTCGTCTGGTTCGGAAAGCCATATCAATCCTAATGTTTTGGAATCCCCTTCGGGAGGTTTGATCTCCTTTTCTATGCTAGACCGATCATGCAAGATTTCGGGCTTGTTTGATGCCCACTTTCGTAACTGAAACCCTGCTTGCCCTAGAACTTGTGTCAGCTGTTTCTTTAATGCCTGTGTTTCCCTTACTGTCTCGCATCCAGTGAGCAAGTCGTCTACGTAAAAGTCATAAATTATCGCACGACTTGCTAGAGGCGATTGATCTGCACATTCTAATCCTATCTGGTGCAAGACGCGAGTGGCTAGAAATGGGGCCGAAGATGTACCGTATGTCACCGTATTCAATTCGTACGTGTTGATCGGACCGTCCACACACGAACGCCAAAGAATGCACTGGTACTTCCGATCCTCTGGTCGGACGAGCACTTGTCGATACATTTTCTCTACATCTGCCGAAAGTACAAATTTGTGCTTTCTGAATCGAACTACGATGGAAAAAAGGTCGTCTTGTACGGTCGGCCCTACTAATTGTATGTCATTTAATGACAGGCCCGAGGACGTTTTTGCCGACCCGTCAAAAACTATTCTGACCCGAGTCGTGGTGCTAGAGGCCTTGAAAACTGCATGATGCGGCAGGTAATACCTAAGGGTAGTGCTAGTTGTCGCTGTGTCGCGTCGAGTCATATGTCCAAGTCGTTCATACTCGTGCATGAAGGAAATGTATTCTCGGCGTAAATCGGGTTGCCGAGCTAGTTTACGTTCAATGGCTGCGAATCTTTTTTCAGCTTGAGCTCTCGAATCCCCTAACTGGTTGATGCTGTTTGTAAATGGAATGCTCACTAAATATCGGCCGTCATCGTCGCGTCTTGTCGTCCGTCGAAAGTGTTGTTCGGCGTCGTTCGTCGCGTCGGTCAACGGTCCGTCCTTGTCTGATGTTACATTTTCTAATTCCCAAAATCGCGCCAGGCTAGTATCTAACTGCTCATTCGAGACCACATAACAATTGCTAGTTCGCGTTCTACGGTCTGTTGAATTTAACTGTCCTCCCAGAACCCAACCTAATCTCGTCTTTTGCCAAATCAAGCCTTCTGTTCCAGCCTTCTGCTGTCCGATGCACAGGAGCTGCCAGAAGAGTCCTGCACCTATCAGCAGGTCAACTTGCTTTGATTTGGCAAAGTTTGGATCAGCTAATTGCATCCCCGGTGGGCACGATGTGCTCGTCCGATCAATCGGGACATTCGGCATGTCTTCGGTGATGGTTTTTAGAACGAGACATGAGACGTTAGCGCGAAAATTATTGTGTCTGGATGACACGGCTACCTGTGCCCTCGATCGTGTAGAGCTGACCGTTCTACCTAACCCGCCGACCGTCATTTCAATGTTCGAGCGCGGAAGGCGTAATCGATTGCACAGTGCCTCGGTTATGAAATGGGCCTGTGATCCGGCGTCTAACAACGCGCAACATTCATGTTTTGTTCCCTTGTTATCTTCTAAGTAAACTATGGCCGTGGATAAAACTGCATGGTTGCCAATGTTATTAGCTAAGTTTGAGACGCAGGAGGTCGCGGGTGTTGGAACGGGCGCGACAGATTCCGAATTTCGAACGAAAGGCTCTGAGCCAGCGGAAACAGAGGCCTGATCTCGATGTAACAACGTGTTGTGCCTTTTCCCGCATTTCCTGCAGGAGCCTCGTGTGCAATTTTTAATTTGATGGCCTTGTTGCAGGCAGTTAAAACAAACTTGTAATTGTTTCACGGTAGCATGCATCTCCGAATGAGGCATACCTTTCAGTTTCTCGCAATGTTGTAGCGAGTGCTCACGTTTGCACAATATGCATTGAGTTTGCATATTGGCAACGTGCGAGGCTACGTAATCTGTTCTGGGTTGAGGCTTGGAGTGACCGGGTGGTTTGTACAAGGGTCTCGAATCGCTACCTGCGGGCTGTCTACCTGCTGGGGCCCGTTCAAGATATTTCGCCTGCTCTTCAACAAATTCTACGAAATTTCGAAACGTTGCGATTTCTGTCAATCTAAGGGACCGTTTTTCCCATTCCCTTTGTGTCGCAACATCTAATTTCCTCGACAAAATCAAGACTAGCAACGTGTCCCAATGTTTGGTTGGCTGGCCTAACGCGCCTAGTGCTAATACGTGGTTATTTGCGTTATCTACCAAGTCGCGAAGGGTTGTGTGCGTTTGCTTGTGAACCGATTGTAGGTTCAGCAAAGCGTTACCGTGGTGGTATATCAACGATTTAGGGTCTTCGTATCTATTCTTCAGTGTTTCCCAAGCTAGCCTATAATTCTCATCAGAAACACCCAATGACCTAATTACTCGAGCCGCGCTCCCCTTTAATGCCGAATTTAAGTAATGGAATCGCTGAATATTACACAGTGATACATTTTGGTGTATCAACGAGACGAACGTGTCGCGAAACCGCAGCCAGTTATTATAATCGCCATCGAATTCTGGCAACACGATAGTGGGGAGTCGCGGGGTAGCTGGCAATTCCGTCGGCGCGGACGTTGTGCTGGGCGACGGCGACGGTTGAGTGGACGCGCGCGATCTCGAAATGTACCCTTCTACCTTTGCCATCAAGTCGAAGTACGTTGTTTCGAACGTGTCCCTAAAAGCCGCATGCATGGCCTCGTCTTGTGTTTCTGCAACCGCTGACTCTATTTTCGACTGAATGCTCTCGAATTTGTAGTATATCGCTTCATTCATTCTTAGACGTTTTTCTAACGAGTCTATGGGAGTCGCGCTCGCCGATGTCTCAAAGAAGTTCGCGAAACGCGTCAAAGTGGCCTTCAATTGGCCGCGCTCGCGAATTAGTGTTGTCAAGCCGTCCATTTTAACTATAATTTAGCACAGACCGAAAAAATGCGGGAGTGGACTTACGGAAGGAGAAGATGCTGAGTCGTCTTGGTGGTGACGTCCAGCGAAGTCGTCCTGTCAGAGCTCGATTAGCTATCTCGTCCAGGGGCGGCGATGTACACGTTGACGTCGCCTGATGCCTTCCTGGATGCTGCTCTGCTGCGATGCGTCGTCCGCTGCTAGTCAGAATGTGCGTCCAGTACGTGGACCACAGCTTCCGGATGTCTCGAAGATTTCCAATAATGAAGTATTGGACAATACTTCCGATGCTGTATCGGTGGCAATCCTATCTCGTCCAGGGGTGACGTTGTCCAAATTGTTGACCCGTCCGAACCGCTCTGGATGCTGCTTGTCACCGATCTCAGGTTTCTGGCTCCAAAAGCTGAGCGCAGTTGCACTCCTTCTCGGAATCACGTGTTCTGTGTTGAGTTCTATCAATTCTTCGATACTGTTGCTGCGTGGCACTGACCGGCCACAAGAACTATATGTGACGTGGTTCTTATCCGGCTCGAAGGACCAATGTTTAGTCCGAACCGAAAGGATCGTTCCGGAGTAGTAAATTTGCACGTGGTGTGCCGACTAAACTAAATTTCGAAGGACCACCCCTTATTCAGGGGACTAACGAGACGTTTTACTATTCTATTGTATTTTAAAACTCAACAAAAGTATACACTGATCAGATTAGGAACGGCTAGCGCACTATCTGTTTGTCAAATGGTAACTAAGTACGTAAGCAAGCAAGTAGGCAAGTAAGCGACTAAGCGAATAAGCGAGTAATAAGCAATAAGGTCGAAATCACGGCATGCCGCCGTTTTTATACTGCTGACTTTGGGGCGGGGGTGCGACGATGCCGACGTAGCTTGGCGTCCAAGGTGGAGGGTGCTACGTTTGGCAACTCCGGGGACTTTCCACCGCGTGCGTCAGCCCTTGGGCCCGCGTACAAACCATCGACGAAAACAAGGGAGGCCCAAGGCGAAGAGCCGCGCACGTGTGGGCCATCCGACAGTCTCTTGGGGCTGCAACCACTCGAGACTGCCTTCGCCAACCAAGTTTATGACACTTTGTCCCTTTTGTTTAGCGAAACTCCAAGATATTTTTTGCCCATGCTGGCCTTGACGAAACTCTACAAACGCGGTTCTATGTCATAAACCTGGTCGACTCACCGAAGCCCAAACAGTATGCATTAAGAATATTGAAATATCTATATTACACTAAAAACTTAAAATTAAAATTTGAACGAAATGTAAATTCTGATATATTAGAGTGTTGTGTGGATGCCGATTGGGCAGGAGATATTACTGATAGAAAATCTACGACAGGATATGTTATAAGAATGTATGGTAATACTATATTCTGGAAATCAAAAAAACAAGATATTGTAACGAAGTCGTCAACAGAAGCAGAATATGTAGCGTTGTCTGTATGTGTGAGTGAGATCAAATTAATTAGAGATTTATTGAGAGAATTTAGAATTGAATTTAAAGATCCGATCCGAATTTATGAGGATAATGCTGGTGCAATAAGTATAAGTAGATATGGAAACTTAACGAAAAACTCTAAGTATATAGAAACGCACTATCATTTTGTTAACGAGAATTACGTGAAAGGAGTAATTGATGTAATTAAAATAGAGTCAGAAGAAAATCCAGCAGATATCTTTACGAAGTCGTTAGGACGAATTAAATTCGAAAAATTTAGAAAGAGTCTAAAGTTGTGTTAAAATATAAGAAATTTAAGTCGAAAATTGTGAACTGTAGGAAAGCTAAATTTAAGGAGGCGTGATGAAATGAGAGTGTGTGTATCGTCATCGTGTGAGATGCCGCGCGAACGACGCGCGAAATAATCGATAAACATTGGACGGTTGAAATCGACGATGGGTTTTTGTTACGGAAGCACGCCGTACGGCAGTTCTATTCTGTAAGCCAGTGGTCTATGTTCGGTGGTATTATTAATGTGAGAAGTGTCCTATGTTAAATAAATAAAACAACAATCGGGAGACGACATTGGATCATTATTTCAACAATTATAAACTGTATGAGGAAGCTAAAATAGTTTGCATAGATTTGTTCATGCTAAAACTAAATAGAAATCACTGGGCCAATATTGACAGAAGATCATCAAATTCATTAATAGCACACTGCCTTTACCCAAAGCCACTCTATTTCGAACAAACAAGATATACAGGTTATACCCCTCCTGAGTCATTCACCTACATGGATGGAGAGGGTTTTATACAAAACCAGAATAATATTCCATTAATTTACCATATTAATAGATAAACGTACAACAAAAAACTACTTTATGATAGAAATATAGCCCCCGACGACGAAAACTTAATATTTATGCACAGGTTATCTAGTATTGATAGAAACGATGAACATAGAAATAACGTTAGAAAGTACTGGTGGTTACAATAAATAGTGCAAAATGAGACCAAAGTTATATTCCATTATATCTTCACTGTATCAATAAGTACAAATGTTAGTAGTGTAAATACATATATAACAATAGTAAGTAAGTTTGCGCAATAAAATAGTATTATTTATCATACAGATTAAGATAATAATGTAAGACTGACACCAAGAGCGCCCGGCAATATAGTTAAGCTGACCTAAGAGAAAAGAAATTAAGTTTAAGCTATGTTGCGCTCAAATAAAATCCTACATGGAAAATCCTCGATAGGACAGTGGTCAATATCCCATTCGTTCGCCTACCTCCGCAGGGGTCGGACGTGTTACCTGGGAGCTCCGCTACCGAGCAGTGAAGTGCCGCTAACGGTGACTTAGAACGCGAACTCAGTGCTACATCGGCGAACCTGCTTCAATTATTATAAATCCACAGTGATTTTATATTATATAACTATTCGTAGACAATAGAGCCAGTGCTTAAGCAAATAGGGGATGCATCCCCTAAAAGTGTAGACCAACAGGGCATCGTGAAACCTGTGAACGAAGTGAACATCGCTCACCCGTCGTACATCATCACGACAGATAAAACCATTATCCATAAAGATGATATAATTCTCTCGACTCTCACGAGAGCATATATCAAGTCTAAAACTAATGTGAAAAGACTGAACCCAGCTCCAAGGTTGTCTACACGCAAGGTTCCGGCGTTGCCGGAAATCGCCAAGATGAAGGCGAAAACAAAGGAAAAAACTAGAAACGAGGACAAGCCATCATACGAGGAGTTGCTTAAAATGATAAGCAATCAAAACAACACCATTGCCGAGCTCACCAAGCAACTCTCAAAAGAGAGAAAAAGCAGGGAAACGAACCCCAGGCCGTACCTGAGGACGTCGCCATGTTGGACGCGTCGAAAAGTGACAATGGCAACTGGAGCACAGTCCCAACAAAGAGGAGGACCGTACAAACCAGCGCCTTGGGAAACAAAGGGAAGAGGATCGCCACCCCTTCAACTAGCCAGCAGGGACAACCCGTTGTAGATACCCAGCCGACTTTACCGAAGAAGAAGCCAAGGTTCACCGACAAGGCAACGGTACCCTTGACTCCAAATATCAAAATCTCACAACCACCACCGATAACAGTATACAGTAATAGCTCACGTAAAACAGTAGAGATAATAGCAACTCTTACAAAAGATTTTTACATAAAAAAAATTAACAACACGAAACGCACAGTCAACGCACATAAATACAATAGAACACTTTAACCTTCGTCAGGCGGCATAATTTTACAACGGCAACTGGAGGTAGAGGTACAATTGTACCTTCGTATATTTTGTACGAAAATTCTCACTGTAGGCACAATTTTGTACGATAACTGGATAACATTTAGTGTGTTTAAATAACGCGTTAATTCGTTATTAAGAAACGGCGGTTAAATTCTCGCGTGATCTATGGAAAAAAGGGGACATTTCTTATACGGTGTTGTCCTCAGTGTTCGCGACATTCCAGAGCCTTCTCTGCGTCGTAACCTGCTTCGGGAGCAATACCGTGTAGAAAACATCCAAATTTACCTTCAATCATAGTCACGCGATCGGCCCAGTAACGGTTCCATGAGAACAGGTGTTACTACGCCGAAATAACAGAGAGGATACAAGATTAATACGAGACAGACAATCTCCCCTCTCGCGAACGCGCACAAGAGGGTCTGTCTCGACAATCACTTGCTATCTGGTTCTCGACGAGTTCGCTTCTTCCAAGCCGACCTCGTCCAACACCGCGATCACGATATACGCGCAATTAAATTCGTTTAATTGTATAGTTACACCACAGAACCGAAACGGAACGAGATTAAGACTGTGGTAAATTCGAAAGAATTAACCTAGTCGGATTTCGTACCTCACGGTTTCGTGAGTTTAGTGATCGTTGTGTGAACAGAACCGTTCTGGAAAAACGCAGCATTGAAACAATTTACAGTGAACAACCGGTGGCTGATCATAATCGTGTGTGCACTTCAATAGTGTTCGATTATCGCCACCGTTGCGTCAATTGTTTCATAGCATAAGCGATTTCCCACATTAACAACCAGTGGCTGATAACAATCATCGTAACACTTAAATAGTGTTCGATTGTCGCCACCGTTGTGTGGAAGGCACGTACCGCTGTAATCAGCTGTCGTGCAACGAGAACCGAGAAAAACTTCTCGGTTTTCCTTGAATTTTTGTGCGATTCAAACACTCTGATAGGGGCCTTTGGGCGTATACCCTGAGTGGGATTGTCGTTTCCGAGGGTCGAAATTTCAGTTTGAGTACCACCCCCATAGGGGCCTTATTTGGCGCATTCCCTGGGTGCTCTCGGCTGAATTCGATTAGCTCGAACGTCGGTCACTCATCACCAGTGTGTACGGACACTCGGTGTAGAGCGACGTTCAAAAGGGCGCCGTGGTGTAAGACCAGGAAACGACGCTGAATCACGGAGTGGACAATTTTTGGAGCCTTACAACCTCCAACTGTTGTCACCTCCAGCCAAAATTCAAGTCAGCAGCAGTGGGAAGATCGAGGCTCAAATCTTGTCTTCCCCATCTGCTATTAAAAGTTTCCAGAACTGCAGTCGAACGTTTCTCGATCACACGAGAAACGTTTAAGAATACAGTCCACTAACACAGTTGCGTATCGCTGTGAAGGAATCCCGCTCCTGTTTATCATAAACAGAGACAGGAGCGTGTGGATTGAAGCGAGTCAGACAACGCGACGAGCGTTGTCAAGTATTTACAGCCGAATTTCGGTCTCTGTTTGTTGCAGACGACCGAGACGCGAGCCGTAGTGGCCAGAGACCACGGCCAGGTTTTTTACGAGCCCGCTAACGGGCTCGGTTTTTCCTGGCGATTTTAAAAATATAAATTTCTTCATTTTTTGTTTTATTTAATCTTGTTTTTTTTATTAAATTTCAAACATTTTAAATAAACGGCCTAGTCGATTGACTAGGCGAAAGAAATTTACAGTGTACCGATTCACTTTCCCACACATTCCCACTCCCTCGTAATTCGGACTCAACGTTAAAGGGTGAGAGCGATAACAACTCGCACCTATTTTAACATAGTGCTTACGCATTGTTTAGGTCATGTTTTGTAATATTTTACTTATACTCAGGGCTACCTGGATATTTTTCTTTTATTTAACAGGTACCTGCAAATTCAAAGCAGGTTCTTATTACCCCACTAATTCGTAGCACCCTTAGACATTCTTAAATGTATTGGTATGTTTGTATTATACTTTTGCACAAATATAACCGGCACTTTTATGTTCACATACATATTCAAACAAAGAGGTATAAAATAAAAAGTATATTTGAGAATCATTTAGTATCGTGTGCTTTCGTACAGTCAAGAAGGTATTCGATATAAATTACAAAAGTTTGTTTACTAAACCAATACTACTGAAAAGTCATCTACTAACTCAGAGCCGGGCCAGTGATTGCTCACGAGTATCCCCTACTAGAAGTTCTCCTCGCGGGGTTCCCCCACCATGGGATACAGCCGCACGCAAACCGTGGCGAGACGATTTCCCACCTCGGCTCGTGCGTGGCTGAGACCCATGACGGGGATACCTCACGAGGAGAACTTCTAGTAGAGGATACACGTGAGCAATCACTCTTGCCCGGCACTGTACCAAATCATCATGAGTGATAGTGAAGCTGGGACTAGTATCCGCCGTAATCCAGGGAGACGAGTTTGCAGGTAAGTATCATATCGTGACAAGCCTATAATGTAGTAGTATTTCATAACGAAAATTATTTATTTGTTTTTATTGTTCCATCAATTTACAGATATACGTCCGACGAAATAAGGGTAATGATTAATGAATCTGATTCTGAATATGAGGAAGAACAATATGTTGCATCTGATGATGAAAACTATGTACCACATGCGGGTGCTTCAACTGAAGAAGAGTCAGACATTGAACAAGAAATGGTCATAGAGCAGGAAGATAAATGCGACTCAAATGAAAGTGTTGAGGATGAGCCTGTGCCTCAAAGTGTAGGTGACATTTGGACTGCAAAGGATGGAACTCAATGGCGTAGTGATCCACTACCAAGTGCACAAACAAGATCTCGTAACGTCCTACGACAAATAGGTGGGCCTGCATCAATCAGCAATCTGTATACAGCAAAAGAGCTATTCAAGTCAATCATGACTGCAGAGATGTGTGACATCATATTACGAGAAACAAATCGAAAGGCCAAGAGAGTTTGTGAGGCTTACAATAATCAACTGGTACAAAGGTTTCCCGATTATTCCAAACGGCCACCACAAAAAACAATCGAGCCATTTACTGAAACTGAACTCGATGCATTTTTGGGCATACTGATTGCTGCTGGTGTGCATAGAGACAACAAAGAGAACCTAGATGATATGTGGAATGTTGATGCTCTGCCTTTTATACGTGCCGCCATGTCCCGTGACCGCTTCAAGATGGTGCTCAGATTTATCAGATTTGACAACGAAAATACACGAGCAGAACGTGTGCAAACAGATAAAGCTGCACCAATACGGGACATCTGGATAATGCTGAACAGAAATTTGGAGAAAGCCTACAAACCATATGAATGTATCACCATCGACGAGCAATTGTTTCCCTTCAGAGGCCATACTAAATTTACACAGTATATACCTTCTAAACCGGCTAAATATGGCATAAAGATTTTCTGGGCTTGTGGCGCATCAAACGCCTACCCGTTACAAGGTCAGCTTTACACTGGGAAGCCAACAGATTGTCCTCGACAAGTAAACGTTGGTGAACGAAGTTAACGTTGTAAACCTAGTGAGCTCGTATAAAGGCTCTGGAAGAAATGTCACCACCGATAACTTCTTTACGATTATGGATCTCGCTAAGCTATTAAACTCATGGAACATGACACTAGTTGGTACAGTTAGAAAAAACAAAAGGTTCCTGCCAAACAACATGCAGCCTGCCAAAGAAAGGCCTCTAAAGACGACCAATTTTGCCTACAATCATGATGCAACAATCTGTTCATATGTGCCAAAGAAGAACAAAGCAATCGTGCTTCTATCATCCATGCACATGACGGGAGAAGTCGAAGAGACACAAGCAGCCAAGCCAGAGATAATCAAATACTACAACAAAACCAAAGGCGGAGTCGACGTTATGGATAAAATGTTGGGAGAGTACACTGTGAAACGACGAACATTGCGTTGGCCTCTGGCATTTTTCTACAATATGATTGATGTCACTGGGTTAGCATCCTACATCATCTACAGAGAACACAACCCACGGTTCAGGACAAAGGATCAACGAAGAAAGTTTCTAAAAGATCTTGCCAATCAGCTATGTATGCCTGCAATTGAAGCTCGTAGTACAAATCGAATGTTGATAAGAAACCATTTTCTTCGAAGTGCAGTAGAAATGGTGCTTGGACGACGCATTGTGGTAGCATCAGAAGAAGCAACTCGCCCCCAAGTACCTCATGGTAGTCGTGGTGCCTCCCCTGTCGTTGGTAGTTGCTATGTCTGTCGAGAACTGAAGCGGAAACAACGTAAGACTAGAAAGACCTGTGTGGCTTGCGTGAAACCCGTTTGCGATGAACACTCAGTAGGAAAAACAACGTGCATTACTTGTGAACAAAATCACTGAAAATCAATTAAAACATGTTCCTATATTTTCTTTTATAATGTAACTGATCTGTTTATTACTTTTTTTTATAATAAAATAACATTATCTTTACAAAAAAATCGTATTCTTTTTTATTTTGCATTTCCTTCATACAAAATGTATGCACAGGTACAATTGTACCTATGCCGCTGTTTAGGATGGAAAAATAACTCGACCCTTTATCTCGGGAGGGTGTGAATATATTTTTCTGAAATTTGGCATATACAATCTAGATGAAATACTTAGAGACGTCACGCAACTTTAGCCCTCTACGGCTTCTAGAAAAAAAGTTGTAAAAATTTAAAAACACAAAAGTTATAGTTGTACCTATGTCGTCTGACGAAGGTTAAAACCGCGTGCGCAGCTTTGAAACAAAATAATATGGAGTTCTTCACGTACACTCCTAAACAAGAAAGATATTTAACAATTTTCTTAAAAAACCTGGAAGGAGACTATGACCCAGAAGTAGTACTCGCCGAGTTAAAAAAACAAAATATTAATAATGTAAACTTCGCGGCCGTGAATAAATTCAAAACACAAAAGTCAATTAGGGAAGGCAAAAACCTGCCAATATATATTGTTCAATTATCGTCAAACAGCAAATTCGAAAACCTACATCAAATTAGAGTTTTACTTCACTCCCTTATTTCATAGGAAAAATTAATTAAAAAAGACCGCATCCAATGATCTGAACTACAGATGCGTTAAGTGCAATATTCGACACAATTTGGAAGAGTGCTCTTTTCCGGTAGCAGACACTAACGCAGAAGATGACGCGGAAACGCGTCCCTTCTGCGTGAACTGCAAAAACTTCGGACACCCTGCGTCGTACAGAGGTTGGCCGAGGTTAAGAGAATTGAAACAAAAAATAGAAGAGAAAAAAACACAAATCAGACTAGAGAAAGAACGGAAACATCAACTCGTCAATAAATTCGTTAAACCAAACATCTCGTTTAGCGCGATATTAGGAAACAAAATCGAAACAGGTAACCCCAAAACACAACAGCCAACAGAAACACTAACACAACAACATCCACCCAAAACGTTCCCAACACTTTTGTTCTTAGAGGAGATAAAGAACATTATACCCGCACATAGCTCGTATCGCGGAAAGCATACAAGCAAACGAGAATAAAATAAACATAATAACGGAAGCATTAGGTATAGAATTTTAAACATCATAAATGACTAATACACAACACACCGCACAAAATAAAACAAGCTTTGCTTTATTAAACATTATTCAAATTAATGTCAATTCGATTATCACTAACGAAAGATGAGTCACTCTCCTGGACACACTCACACTACACAATCCGGACATAGTTTTATTATCAGAAACAAAATTAAACCACACACACCGGTTAAACTTCAGAGACTACCACATAATCCGTACAGATAGACCGCGCTCCAAACAAACTGGCGGCACGGGTATCCTTATCCGCAAAAACATTTCGTTTAGATCCCTCCAACCAAACAGTTTAAAAAATAGCATCTGTTTCGAATCCACAATAATAGAACTCAAATTACAGAACAACGCTAAAATTTACATCATTGCAGCATATGCAACTAGCAACTGCAAAAAAGAATTCATGATAGAGTTAAAGAAATTATTTGAAATCCTTGAACTGCATAGACCAAATTATTATTACCTTCTAGCCGGCGACTTAAACGCGAAACACACCTCCTGGGATAATTCCTTGAACAACGCAAGAGGCATATCGCTTAACAAATGGTATTCCGAAAGTAGAATCAAATATAGAATCTCCTTACTCAAACCCGCAGTCCCATCGTTCCCAAAAAGCGGAGCGTTCCTCGACCTCTGCTTCGCGGACGAAAGAATCAAATTTCACAATCTACCTGCTCCAAAGACTCTAGACACATTCACATACGACAGTGACCACAGAGCATCACTAATGAACATTTCGATTCAGACTCTCGACACACTCGAACTAGACGAACCCACGACGACAATAAAATACAATTTTAGCAAAGCCGACTGGGCAAAATATCGCGACTTCTTAATAGAAAATAATGACACAGACGTCACAAACGACAGAAATTTAACAAAAAAACGAGATCGACGCACACATAGACAAGCTTAACGTCAACATATCTCAGGCAATGGACTCTGCAATACCGAGAGCAAACAACGATTTTAACTCTACGGACAGATACTTAAATCCTAAAATCAAGAATCTCCGAAGACAAAAAAGAATCCGAAACTACACCACAGCAAACGACCCACTGATACAAGTACTTAAAGAGGCTTTAAAGACAGTTAGACACGAAATCAAAAAAGCTTATCAAGAATCGGTCAGCACTTTTTGGAAAAACAAAATTAGTAACATTTCACAACGAAAATCGAATTAGGCGCGCATTTTGAATCGGTCAACACGCAAAATTCAGAGATGGGAAAAGAACAACTCTCCAATATCATTAAATGAAAAATCGACTCACTCCAACAAGACCTCGAACAAGACAGACTAGACAACAAAACATTATGTACATTGACGAACACAAGCACAGCAGACAATCCTGACCCTGACGCCATCCCATCCAACTACTTCACATCCTTTGCTAAAGTAAAAACCACATTCAAGCGTCTTAACAATAAAAAATCCTCTAGCTTCGACGGCATCCCAAATATAGCTTTGAAAAACCTCCCGTTTCGCTACATTTACTATTACGCGATTCTTTTTAACAACTGTTTAAATTTAGCTTATTTCCCAACCGCGTGGAAAACCGCGAAACTTATTACAATTAAGAAAAAGGGCAAGGACGGTAACGACCCTTCAAGTTATCGCCCCATTAACCTGTTTTCTAACATCAGTAAAATATTCGAGACGTGCATAAATAACTCAATCAACGCATTTTGCAATACCAAGCATATTATCCCAGAGACCCAATTCGGATTTAAATTCAAACACTTCACCGTCCAGGCTATATCGAAGTTCACTTCCGATATATGCTGGGCCCGCAACTCAGACAAATGCGTAGGCGCGATTTTCATTGACCTTGAAAAAGCATTCGACGTAGTTTGGCTGGATGGTCTATTCTTCAAATTCCTTAAGAAAGAATTTCCCAAACATCTCGTCAAACTGGTATGGTGTATGCTACGCGTAAAAACTTTTTTGTTACAGACGTCGAATTTATTTCCAGCAAACGTTTCAACATCACCAACGGACTTCAACAGGGCACCGTCAACTCTCCACTGCTCTTCAATATATTTATAAGCGACCTGCTGCAAATGTATGACCTAAACAGCAACAACGTCAAATCAGCAATAGCTTTCGCGAACGACCTTTTGATTTACTCTCGACACAATAAACATTCCGTAATACAAAACGAACTTCAGAACACTTTCAGTAAAATTCAGAATTACTTTCACACATGGAAATTGAAAATTAACATTAGTAAATGCGAAATTATTCTCTTTAGACCATATATTTCAAGCATCTTCAACGCGAACACAGACGTACGACAGCAATGATTTTCGAGAAAAAGTGCCTCAGAGCTTGTCTAGGGATATACAGAACACCGGAGTCTAACTTCACTAAAAGGATTAGCAACTACAAACTATACGAAAACGCGAAAATTATTAGAATAGATTTGTTTATGCTTAAATTGATCCGAAACCACTGGTCTAGCGCGCGTAGAATCAAACTTAATAACCTAATTTAGGGTCTAACTTATCCGAATTCATTATATCACGACAAGACACGACTGACAGGATACAACCCACCGGAATCATTTTTATATCTAGACAGCGCAGGATATATTCAGAACAGTGTTAACATGCCAATCATCTACCATATTAATAGAAAAACTTACGACAAGAAACTCTTATACGACGTAAACACACACTTCGACGACCCCGACATATTTTTTAACTACAGACTTTCGACAATAGACTTGAACGACAAACATAGATACAACACTGGCAAGTACTGGCGGTTGCAGTCCAGTTAAACACACTATAGATCATAACCGAGTACACCTAAGATACACTGTATCACACATACAAACACCACTGTTTAAATTTAAGTAGCTCTAAATCGACCTTAACTATTCCATAGTTACAACCAAATTATATAACAACTATACTGACACAGACAGTGTCTACTGTCCCATTTATTTATTTATAACAAGCGTTGCCTCCTCGGTAGTATAGTGGTCAGTATCCCACTGACACAGACAGTATCTACTGTCCCATTTGTTGCGTCGCAGAACCTCGAGCATCCCGTCGCGACGCAATATACCACTTAGGGTAGGTCCAACCACTTGCTCGCCTCTTTATTAGGCATTTTTCATCGCCTGGGCAAGTGGTATTCTTAAGGCCAGACGTCGGCTAGGTGGTTGGAGGCGCCGCTCGACCACCCATGTTTCCAATATGTTTTCATTCATCCTGGTGCCCTCTTAACCGACTTTCCTTTTCCAAAACAGCCTTATGCACACCTCCACTCCTTTTCCTAAGTCCCAACCTACATTTTTCCCAACTAGCCAATGCCTGATAAACCACTCCCAATTTTCCATTCCGATTCCGGCGTCTCCACCGAATAAAATCCACCGAGTCTCTAAAATCCGAACGAGATTACTCCAAATTCCGAGCAGACTGTTGTAAGGTCCTCGTCGTAGACTTCAATCGCGCTTCATTAATAAATAAATTAGTAACCAACCAGCATTTTATACTTCGTCGTGATCCAGCAATTTCCAACGTTGTCGCGGCATGCACGACATGGTCCTTCGAGCCGGATCGCAGTAGATTGGTGCTGTGATCAATGATATTGTGCTCAATTAAGAGCAATTATCAAACTAAGAACAATCTGTAGTGAAGTGCAAGTAACCGACTTTATAGTGATCAAGTAAGATCATTTATTATTTAAAAATCGAAGTGCAGTAAGTTTGATCGCTCATTTATTGAGTCATATCAACGACTGTCAACATTTACCGGATGCAATAAGCATTCAACGGAGTTCCTTGGCGAGGAACCATAATTGACAATATTATATTGTCAAACTATTACGCATTGGTGAGGACAACGAGGTCGACGGGTACGCCTGTATCATCGTTGGGCAATTCTTGCGAAGCGGCGTACCTGCAACCGGCGGACCTGTACCACTGGCTAACAACCCCGGAACCATCTGGACACCGAAAGGGCTCCAGCGATTGACGAACTACAACCATTCTACCTGCAGTTGAGACAATTGACAACCGAAGGAGGACAGAGTCGATTATAGTTGCGGTAAAAGCCATTTAGCGTTCAAGTAAGCTTGACCCACCTTCCTATACCATTTAATTACTCTTTTCCGAAAATTGCTTCAATCTCTATAAATTATGGCGGTAGACTTAAAATCTCTTGCTAAGCAACGTACGGTGTTCAAGGCACAAATTATGTGAATAAAAAATTATATAAGGGATGCAGAAGATTTAGAAATACCCGCGTTAGAATTGCGTAAGCAGAAGCTTGAAAAGTTTTTTGCAAGGCTTTGTTCAGATCAAACTGAGATAGAAAATGTAGACGATAGTCTTGAACAAACGGCAGCGCACGTAGAGTTTGAAACACTCTATTATGAATGTGGAAATCTTATAGGTGGGAAATTATACAGATTATCTAATCGTTCCTTAACCACTGCTCCAGTAAATAACATTTCTGCCGCTAGTCCTACTATAATGACGAACCAAACAATATTACCGAAAATCCACATCAAGCCATTCGATGGAAATATTATCGATTGGCAAGCTTTTTTCGATACATTTCGCTCATTGGTGCATGAAAATGATTCCATAGCAATCGTGCATAAATTTCACCTCTTAAAATCATATTTAACTGGGAATGCGTCTTCGGCTAGCAATTCGCTAAGTGCTTCCGAGGAAAATTACTTTGTCGCTTGGGAATTAATACAAAAACGGTTTAACAATCCGAAAAAAATAATACAAAGCCATATACGCGCTTTATTCGAATTGCCGGAAAATCTTAAATATTCACCTTCTGCATTATGTGCTCTGTCAGAAGCGGCAGAGATGCATGTTAACGCATTGAAGGCTTTAAATCAACCAGTAGATTGGGATGAAATGTTAATTTATATAATAACGTCAAAACTCGACAGAACAACACGCACTTCATGGGAGCGTACAATTGAAGAGAATGTCATGCCAAAATTCAAAGATTTATTAGCGTTCATAAATCGATATTCACGAGACGATGAACCAATCAAACTAGTTTCACAGTATCATGACAATCCTCGACAGCGCGATAATAATTACAAAAAACAATTTGATAAACCATATAAGTTACATAAAACCAATACCTTTGTCAGTGCAAATTCCTCAATAACCTGTGCGTTATGCAAACAAGCTCATTATATAAATCAGTGTAAACAATTTTTAGGGGGGGAACCTCATGTAAATGGCCTGTTTTTCAAGAATTTTTGTTGAAAAATCCAATGCACAGATTCATTTAAAATTTGAAGTATCATTTAGTAACGTTATAATGTAAAGAAAAATATTTTTTATAAATTTTAATTGTTAATAACAATGGTGCAATGGTGGCTTGAAAATGGCATCCTGTAAATCCGCCATGCAGCGTACAATGCACAAAAATGATCTGAAAGAAACAATCGAAATAGAATAGTTAGTTTATGCAAAAACGCTCAGCGCGACATTCTTCTTTTGTTAAAATTTTCAAAATTGCAAAAATGGCGAAGGTTTGAAAAATAACCGGATTTTTGATTATGAACAATTGTTAATAACAAGGTTTTAAGTAAAAAATAAAAAAATCGAAGCTCGTCATGCTGAGGCCAATTATTTATAGAATATGCATATATGCCAAGTTTCATAAAGATCGAGTGTTACGACGAGAAAACAATTACAATTTATTGTGTGTTGCAGCGTAACAGTAAATTCATAAAGCCAGCGGATGTAGAGTCAGACCTTTCAAACAATCAAGTTTTGCCTATAATCAAGTGCCATTAAGATGGCTATTTAATTATTAAACTCATTCATATCTGCATGACCCTCCAAATCCCGGCGTTCTATGACTTTACTACCTGCAATAACATCGAAAGCCAGTGCCAGATGTTTTATGGCGAGTCAGGTATTGCAAGAAACATCTGGGCACCAAGCGCTGACCTGGGCCCGTCGCCGCCTCGCGGAAAACCCCAAACGAGGGAAAATTATTAAAAATAACAGTTACATGCCGCCTCCCACCGATCAACTTCGCCTGCCAACTGATTGGCCAGTATATTTGCACTATTTGACTAATCTTAGACCGATGCTGCCTCCCATGGCCTTGGGTACGCCCATGGCGAGGTTAGCTGCTTGGACAACCTTGGCCCAGAGAGCAGATCAGAAGTAACTCTAAACCATCAATCATCACTAGTATTTCAAGACTGTATACATTTCGGCTATCCGACTTAGAATAAATAATTGTTGTTTGTTACAAGATTCCACTGATTGTCATTAAAGTTTTACCTTCCGTATCCCACAACTATTCACTCGTCATTAACGTTGACGTGTGAAGCTGAGCATATTAGAAAGCTTCTTTCATCGAATTAAATTATTTTGCTCAACCCCTCAACATCGAGTAATTAGTTTTTGAGCTACATTGCACGGCGTGCGAAATTTTGCGTTTTGAGAAAAACGCGTTTAAAGTTTGAGTAACAGAAAAATCGTGAAAAAATCGTAATTCATTTTAACTTACCACGGTTTTTTGTTAATCTGCGATTCCAGGGCCATACAACAGATCTTCCTCTTCCTCAAAAAATTGTAATTCAGTCGTTTTTTCTTCTTTTCGAGAAGCACAAGCCTCTTTTGCGCAATGAAGACTGCGACGCTCCTGCTGTTTAATACGGGCGTTTGTCCTCATTTTCGGCGAATCTTTTGCTCTGCTGTCCAATTATTATGGTAAGCTGTTGCATTGTTTGAAGGACGAACGAAAATCCTTCGTTAAATATGCCGGCAGCCAAAAAAGCAGCTATCTCAACAATTTTAAAGCCACAATTGAGATGTTTAGGAGCTAAACGCCAAACGATAGCATTAAAGCTCCCGTTAGCATTTTGCGTATGCCCACCTAAACATCTCTCTAATAAATCATCCCGTGATAAATCTTCATAAATTAGGCGAATATGTTTTTGTACATCTTCGTGTAATGGAGATGGATGGTCAAATTCTTGCCCCAAGGCTTGTGCGACGCGCCACTTACACCACGAATCGGCGCCGGGGGGGGACAGTCGTCGTGCTGCGGTTTTCCATTTGTCGAAGATAGATGATAAAACGTTGCCATTATCGCCTTTCCCATCTCAATAACAGAATCACTGTTACGCCTGATAGCGAGACCGTAATATTTTGTTAATTTTTTTATCAATACATCAGTCAGCTTTCCTTTTCCTCCTAATTTTGCACTCTTTTTTATATTGCGCAACCGACTGCCCATCCTCTTTTCCACATGTCCAATGCACTCGTTCTTTTTAATTTTGAAATCATGCCCATACGTTTCAATATCTAATATGGCCTTGAACGTTTTAGCGTCACCATCTCCTATGTAATTACTGTAACGTACTCCGTGTAATTCTTCGGAGCGGAGAAACATTTCCACGACAGCATCTACTTCCATCTTACAAGAGAAGAGCCACTGTGATACTGCACAATATCCATCTTCTTCATGTTCTAAATATTCGGGGTTCTTTTTGTCGTTTTTATAAAATGTACATGTTTGGCAATAACTGCTTTTCACCAATAAATCGATAACTTTCCCCGTGTTATAACCGATCAGCGTCGTTACACCGTACAGTGAAGAAAATCCTCGCTTTTTCCTGGAGCCGTCTCCAGATACTTTAAAATTTGTCAAGGGTTGTTCCTTTTTTTCATTGCAATGTTTCTCCTCTTCAACAGCTTTGTGGCCTATCATTATACATTTTTTGCACTGCGGTATGTATATGCTGTATAATGCCGTCATAAGCATGTACACTCAATTCACAGCCTAAATCCATCAAGCTGCAAAATATATTTATTCCTTTATGTGCCACGCCTAATAAACGCATCACAAACACAATTCTGCGGTTGGTTTCAAAACTGTTATTTATAAAAGGTCCCGAATTAATTAAAACAGTTCCACACGCACATGTAACGGCGATTTTAAAATCTAATCCACGGCTGCCTGTTTCTCCAAATGTTTGTTTTCCTTTACAAGTTTTGCACGCAGAAATATCTGATATTGCAGTAAAAACATTTATGAATTCTATGATTCGGTAACAGTGTGCAAAATTAATAATTACATCTGCCGACGTAGCCTTTATTTTTTTAGCAGAAGAGCTCGTTCCTTCGCCTCCACTCATCTCTTCACTTTCTATCTCAGCACTCATAAAGTCGAATTTTTTAGGAGCTTTTCGCCGTTTGGGACGATAATTGGGATTGTTATCTTGCACCTTTCGACTCATTTTCAATTTATTTGTTTTTTAAAAGGCTCTGTGTTCGTTCCGTGGTCGAGTGTTGCTCGTTCGGAAATTGTAAGTTTGCACGTGGTGTGCCGAGTAGATACAACTCGAAGGATCACCTTCTTTGGAGGAAACTAATGTTTTCGTATTCAGTGTTTATTAATTTCAACAAGAGATACAGTGATATTTTCAACTATAATATTGTTGCTAATCTGCGAAACTCTTCCGATGCTCTTCTTATATACTAAAATTGCCGATGAGGCGTAACGAAACTTACCAATCAGCCCACATCCCTGGTCGGGGGATGGATTTCCGAAATCTGTCTGGTCTAGGTTGCCGCCCACTAGTCGGGGTACAATGGACCGCCCTCGAAAATGGAAATTTCCCAACACCCGACCGGGGACCGTGCTCAGGTACCAAGGTCGCTAATCGTACCGCGCGACTAGTTGGAAGGTTTATGACACGTCAATCACTATTGAGAATGACGGAGCAGGGCCCTGGTATGAGTTCCTAATTGCTTCAATTTTTGTAATGATTCTTTAGGGCCCTGACTCCTCGTTTAGCTGTAACTATTAACAAGCGAATTGAAATTAGCTATCCTCAAAAATAGCGGTATTCACAAGCGACCGTAACGTAAACCTCACCAAGTTCCTAACACTCTGTAAACGACCGATTTCACACATGAGACGCTGCTGAACTCACAATGAGCAATGCTATGGTGGGGATAATAACTGGTGTACATTAGTATAGGTTTTAACACAGTTATATTAAAAAGGGATCGAAAGACTGAGCGTCCGACGAGGGCCCGATTACCTGAGCCGCTCCGCCCAATACAACCGTTCACTTTATTTTGAAAATAAGGTACAAGGAAATCTCTGATCACTTTCTAACTTTTTTATCGTATTCCCGAGGAAATTTCCTACCAATTTAAGCAAAAAACAAAAATGCTCAAAAATTTCATTTTACATGAGGTTCCCCCCCTTAAGTCAAACTCCTTATGAGAGACTAAAATTAATTAAAGGCATTAAACATTGTGTAAATTGTTTCCATTCGAATCATACAACGGCACAATGCCGAGCGAGTAGTCGGAAATGTGGAGCTAGACATCACACCTTACTACATTTTGAACCTTTAAACAATAATAATAAGAAAGATACAACTGTTGACAACGCCGTACCGTCAACATCAACATCAACATCAGTAGCATTAACAGCCTATGGAATTTCGGAAGTTTTATTATCTACGGCTCAAATTATAATTTTAGATGCAAATAATAAGGAACACAATTGTAGAGTCCTTTTAGATCCTGGTTCATAATCGAATTTTATAACCGAGAAATTTGCAAATAAGCTAAAATTGCCAAGGCGTAAAATAAATTTGCCAGTCTTAGGTTTAGGGCAACAGGCAAATCAAGTAAGACTGTGTGTCTAAGATTGAAGTGAACTGTAGAGATTTTCATTGAGATGCCGGTTATGAGAGGGTTCGCGAAAAATGACTATGGTGCAAAGTTAATTAAACAAGGTCCTTATTAACAACATTGTCCCGTTTGTGAAATACATAATTAATGAGCGGTACGTTTAAGTAAGAGTTTTACACGAGCGGTTATGAGAAATGGCGATATTATTGATCGCCATTTCTGAGCGCGAGTGAGAATGAGAATCAACCGTTTATTACGAGTTTAAAACTCATAATACCCTTGCAATTATATTAATTGCAAGGGATTTATGAGCGTGAGCCTTGATAATTAGTTGTGAATTAATTACATTGAACACAGTAGATTATATGCGGCACAAAAGAACAAAGGAAACTAAGACTGAAAAACAGAGCACACTTGTCGCGTTTTAGATTACGAACAAGACAGACTTAATGGCCGCGCTCGTGGCCACCACGAGGTTTCGACCCGCCGGTAGAGAGATCGTTGCGCGCGCAGGTGGGCCAGCTATCCTGCTCGCGCACAAAGTGTGCCCGAGAGGTGCTGCCAATGAGCGTCGTGGTGGCCACGGCATGAGCGAAACATTGAAAAGAAACAAGGCACGTGCGTGTTGCTAAAAATGAGAGTTAATTCTCGAACACTGTGCGTACAATCGCGAATTAAATCAAGAATTACAAGGTTTTCGTGCGACGCAAAGTTTTTAATATTACTCAATATAATGAGTAATCTACCATCGTGAAGAGTTGAACGCGATGTTTTAAACATACCAAATAATGTTAAATTAGCCGATTGTTCCGACCGATGCGGAACACCTTTCGCGATGATTCTCAAAGGTCCGTTTATGACACGGCCGGGAGTGTTACTTTATTTCTCGTTTAATCACCAAGAATATTTTAGAGTTTATTTTTCTATTACCGGCAATTTCATTTTCGCGATAGTAAAGTTTATTTCAGTCACTTCGAGTTTTTCCATTTATTTTAGCCTTTAGAATTTCGTTTCGTTTAATAACCGACCGAATCATAAACTAGGAGCGGCCGAAGCGTCGGCCAAACCATGTGCGTAACGGTTGTTGCCGGGCACGGTCAACCTGGAGGCATCCTTGGCTGCATCGCTTGGCCTTCGAGAGCACGGGGTTGGCAAAAGGGCGTCAACATTAGTCAAAATCGTAGCCTAAGATCCTGATTGGGAATAAAGACAACCAATCCACTCGCGTGGAAAATCTTCGAGGTTTCGTGCGCGGACCCCGAACACTCTCGAATCAGACTCAACAAGACTCGCAAAGAATACACATCAAACACAGTCTCAATAGATAGTCGCGCTCAATAAAGCTTATACAAATAAAGTTACAGTCAAACAAAGTTACAATGGAAGATTCTATCGAATGCCTTTCTGTATGAACAGAAACGTCCACGAGTTAAGATACGTTTCAAGAATGAACGAAGTAAAGCGCATACTTGTCAAGACATGTGACGAAATACGGTCTTGGTATGAGGAGAGTTATAGGAACGATCAGAATCTTTTCTCTAATGCTTTTCTAATGCGCCTAGACGAAGGGAATTACATCGATATAAAGCCTTTTCCAACCACAGAATGTGATATCAATTTGTTTACTATAAATAGAAACTCGCCCACTGACATGCTAAGATACTTTATCATGGAAGGTGATAAAATTGTTAGTTATTTCACGAAATGATATCTATTCAATAGTGTCGCGAAGCAAAATATTTTAAGAACGGGGCATTTTGTTACAAAGAACATTTGAGCCCAACACAGGTACATAGCTGGCAAAAGGTCGCAGCAATCAAGCATTTTTAGGATCACGGCAATCATGTATTTTCGCGACCAGAACCGTCCTCATAAACCTAGACTTCCTCGATAGCTGCACATCACGTGCTAAGTACCCCAATAGACATTACCTGCTAGTTAAACCACCAAAATTTCTCCAAAATGTTTAAACATTTAACCCACGCCTCAAGATCATTCCTGATCCACCCTCGTCACAACCGATCAATAAGAATTCATCCATCTCACCCTTTCTACAAAATAACAGCAACCAATCGCAATCTTTACCAACCCGAGAAGCGCGCAAACCCAACTCCGTCAATCAGATATCATTCAACGCTCAGTCAGAGTAGACTCTAAGATTCTCGACAGCTACCAGCTTGACCATTCTTGTAAATAAAGTGTTAACGAACAGTATATTGTCTTTGCTTCTCTAAGCAGCCCCTAGACTACTCACACAAATTTAAGTAGGCGTGTGAGGTACGCATCCAAGAAAGCAAACGCGCATTTCATTACGCGTACAAAACATTTTTATCCTTCGAGCCGGATAACATTTCGATATTACAGTTACCGGATGCCAACATCCGATCATTTCTACGCAGTGAGAGAGTTAAGAAGTTCGTTAGCCTGAAGAAGAACCAACAGCAGCAAGACCACGACGCAGCCGTTCGGACTTCCACAGTTTGGAGCAAGCAGCCGACGGAACAGTGAAACATCCTGTTGTCAATCAACTATTGGGAGACTGGAGAACTTCCGGGCGGGCACAGCAGCCGACGGCGGACAGGACCATCATCCCGCGCTGAGTCAAGACAGCAGACGAGATCTCATTCCCAGCTTGGGACAGCCATTGCCGAGGAAAACACCGAGGAACTGCCAACTACTTTAATACGCATCGCAGGTTATCTCTTAAGTGAGTACAACGTATCACACTCCTTTCTTATTGTCTTTCTTGCGTTTATTTCCATTTCATTTAATATGGCAACTGTTCAGGACTCGACTAGTTTAACAAATTTAAAAAGGCAACGAGCCACTATTAAGGGTCAATTAATCCGAATTAGTTCATACGCGAATGCAACATCGATATTAAATATACATGAATTAGAAGGGCGCAGGTCTAGATTAGTAGATATGTGGAATGCTTACGAAAACATTCAAGATAAGATAGAAATAGAAGATGAAATATCCGATTAGGTCCGGGAACGAGATCAATTCGAGCGCTAATATTATGCGGTACAAGCGATATTAGAGACACATATAAATTCATTAAAAGAAACTAGTAGACCTGTAACTGCTAATAGAATGTCAGAATCGCCGAATATGGTTACGATAAAACAAGCGAACTCGTTTCAACCTAAGTTTGATGTTCCGCCCTTTGACGGTAATCCAATAGAATGGAATAGCTTTCGTGATACATTTAAGTCATTAATTCATGACAATGAAGCACTTCCGTCAGTGCAGAAGTTCCATTTGTTAAAGAATTCTTTACGCGGAGAAATAGCGTCAGTCATCGCGTCTCTGAATGTCTGGGAAGAGAATTATTTCGTAGCTTGGGATTTGTTAGAGCAACGGTGCAATAAACCGCAACAAATCGTTCAGGCCCATTTAAAGTTGCTTTTTGAAATCCCAGAGATCACTCGTGACACTCCCACCAATTTAAGAGTATTAGCTAATCAAGTTCAGGTTCATGTTACAGCTCTTAAGGTATTAAAACTACCTATTCAATATTGGGACGCAGTTTTAGTATATCTCACCGCGCAAAAACTAGACAAGAATACGCGCTCTGCTTGGGAAAGAACGTTGGAAAATGAGACCATGCCTGAACGCTATTCCGGCCCCCGAGTACCAGACATGCTTCGACAAGTTTTATGATCGGTTTCAACGCTGTATTGACTCGGAGGGGGATTATTTCGAATAAATACGATGGAAGAAATGCACTGTAGAGCGTCTTCTTTTTTATTTTTGAGCAGTCTCATCGGAAATGGGACAGACTGTTATGCGTTCATAACCTAACCCAAATGGTTGCGTGAGAACGCATATATGGGTTCATAAGTTAAACCGAATGGTTGTGTGAGAACGAATATATGGGTTCATAGCTGTTTGTACGCGTAACTAATTGCGCGTTTGCCTTTTCGTACGCGTACCTCACACGCCTACTTAAAATTGTGTGAATAGTTAGGGTGCTTACAGAAGCAAAGACGATGTTTGTTCGTTAAGTCTTTATTTGAATACTAGTAGATGACGAGACTCTTGGTGTGTACTCTGAATGAGCGTTGATTGATTTCTGCCTAACGGAGGTATCTTTTCGCGCTTTTCGACTCGGTGAAGTTGTGGTTGGTTGGTTTCATCAGTGGAAAGGGCGAGATGGATGGCTTCTTATTGGTGGTGCTTGGGAGAAGGGTGTATCAGGAATGTTCTTGAGGCGTGTCTTGAATGTTTAAATATTTTTGGGAAAATGTTTGTCGTTGGGGCAGGTATGGTTTATTAGGGGTGTTTGCACGTGAGGTGCAGCTGTCAAGGAGTCTACGTTTACGGGAACGGTTTTAGTCGCGAAAATACTTAATTGCCTTGCTTCTATGGTCTGCTTACGGCGACCTTTTTCCAGCTACCTGCGTTGGACGCAAATGTTCGGTGTTATAGAATATCCCGTTCTTAAAAAGATTTCGCTTCGCGACAATAGCCAAAATCGAATGGTTGTGTGACAACGCATATATGGGTTCATAGCCAAAATCGAATGGTTGTGTGAGAACGCATATATGGGTTCATAGCGTTCAAAGGGTTAAGACTCCTTAACAGTCATTTGAAATAAGAAGACTGTAAAGTTTTATACAAAAAATTTTACGCAGTTATGAATACTAACTTTTTTGTTTTTATTAATAATATTGCATAGCATGGTATGTGACAATTGTTATCGACGTAGACATCATGTCGTAAACAGATTTGAAACAAAAACATCTAGATGCAAATAATATGTAAACAATTTTGAAACAAAAACCTCTCGTCGTGGACAACATGTCGTAAAGAGTTTTGAGACAAAAACATCTCAACATGTGTGGCACATTTTTCCAGTGCAAGTGATTAAGTGGCATTTTCTACAGTTTTTTCATTTGTCCTATCGTGTACGTCGCGACAACGTTGGAAATTGTTGGATCACGACGAAGTATAAAATGCTGGTTGGTTACTAATTTATTTATTAATGAAGCGCGATTGAAGTCCACGGCGAGGACCTTACAACAGTCTGCTCGGAATTTGGAGTAATCATGTTCGGATGTTAGAGACTCAGTCTCTTTCTTCGTATTTTAGAGTATCTTCTGATATGTAGCTCGCAGTCGACCTTATATAACTAATTTTAGTGGGTGGAGACGCCGGAATCGGAATGGAAAATTGGGTGTGGTTTATCAGGCAATGGCTAGTTGGGAAAAATGTAGGCTGGGACCTAGGAAAAGGAGTGGAGGTGTGCATAAGGCTGTTTTGGAAAAGGAAAGTCAGTTAAAAGGGCACCAGGGTGAATGAAAACATATTGGAAATATGGGTGGTCGAGCGGCGCCTCCAACCACCTAGCCGACGTCTGGCCTTAAGAATATCACTTGCCCAGGCGATGAAAAATGCCTAATAAAGAGGCCAGCAAGTGGTTGGGCTTACCCTAAGTGGTATATTGCGTCGCGACGGGACGCTCGAGGGTCTGCGACGCAACATACCGGCCCCCTTGAACTATTTATTTCAAAAAAGAAAAAAAGAAAAAAAATTGATGAAAGTTTCGGTTTACGAATAGATTGTTATAAGGTGCAAGACTTTCTAAAACAAGAAAATGCTAAACTAAAATACAACCATGTATGATTATCTTAACGTTTAGCGGATTAAGTAAAACGTTAGTATATACATGTAATTAAAAATGAGCTCTTGATTCTAACAAACCTTATGCTAAATGGATTAAATTCGCTATATTATAGTTACACGCAACAAGAAAGAGTAAATAATATAACCATATAGACGGATAAAAATTAATATAAACACACATACGTCCAAGATTAATAATTATATAGCTCACTTCCTGATATTCATGATTGTCATACAATAGTTAAACGCGTTATCTCTTACATATTACTTATCGAATCATTAATCGGTAAAGGACAAATTTTTTTTACAGTTCTCTTATAAACTCCGTCGGCAGTTTTTACAGTAACTACTCGCACGATTTTATCATCACCAGGGTGTAATTCACTAATTTGCCCTAAATTCCAACGCATAGGTGGCAGAATTTCCTCTTTAAGGAGCACTAACGTTCTTACCTTTAAATTACACGATGGATTGTTACGCCATTTGGTACGAATGTTTAGTTCATTTAAATAGTCCTTGTACCATCTGGTCCAAAAGTGTTGTTTTACTTTTTGTATATGCTGCCAAACGGATAGTCGATTATTAGCGATAGTAGACACGTCTTGCTCCGGTAAGCCAATTAAAGACTCACCTATTAGGAAATGAGCAGGGGTAAGGGCTATGTAATCATTGGGATCGGAAGAAATCGGTGTTATAGGGCGTGAATTTAAAATTGCTTCAATCTCCACAACATACGTATTTAACTCTTCGTAAGTAAACAGAGTATCTCCTATTGTACGAAGTAGATGATACTTAAACGATTTAACGGCAGCTTCCCATAGTCCTCCAAAATGAGGAGATCTTGGAGGTGAGAAATGCCAAGTAATGCCCTTGTCGGTTAAATACTTGATAGTTGTTGAAATCACAGACGAGGTATATGAATAGACCTTTCACCTAATGTAATTTTTCGGCCGGAGTTTCTGGGGTCCCGCGACCCCATTACCATTTTCGTGTCACTCGCAACGTTATCAACAGATTCAGAAATTAACACAAGAGGAAGTGAGACAGAAAATAAAATTACATAAATTTTATTATTTTTTAACGGAATTAAAGCTGTAGGGTCTATCATTGGACATTAATCGATTAATTTCATTGGAGAAATCAATCGATTAAGAGTATTTAAAAATTTCAAGATTATTAAAATTCCTAAGGATGTATTTCATTGATACGTACACCGCAAATTCTCTATTTTTTATTTTAAATTGTAATACATCATTTATTAAAAAAATAACTCGGCAGAAACGTATTTGCGACTCGAAATCAATTTAATCAGACTGTGCATCGGGGCCCCGGAAACTTCTCATTACTCACTTTCGCACACTATGCCCAATTGCGTGTACGTGAGCTCGTTGAGTTTCGGAAGAGCCGAGAAGAACAGGCTGATACTCGCTTTCCTTCTCGCTCTTGCATCGCTGACGTCGCTTACATTTCTCGAAAGCAAGCCTGCTGGCATCGCCACCCGTTCGAATCGTCAGTAAACGACAAAAGCCATCGTGACTGACAGACCTTACATTTCTCGAAATCGGACCTGGGCGCTTTTTGAAGATTCATTGACTTTCCATACGAAGCGACCATGCGTTATATACATATACATGTTATACATGCTAGGAACTATAAGTTGTATAACTTTTGTCGTATATCTACTTTCTAATAACATGGGAAAATTTTAAAATATAAAAAAATGTAAGAATACTGTAGAATTTTTGCAATGGAGAATTATTGATGGAAAATGAATTGATTATATACATATTGTTGCGACGGACTGAAGATGCATCGTTGCGGCAACGTGAAGACTGTTCCGCAACGATGTGAAACCTGCTCCTTCGAATGAGCGGAAGCGAGAGCCCGTTCCTTCCGGTTGCCAGAGGAACCGGCAACGATTCAAAAGATCAGAACGACGAGAGACCTCGTAGAGTAAAGACGTGTTGACACAGCTCTGTTAATAAAGTTTCCTATTCATCAGTTCTTAGTTTCTAGTGCTGTGTTTAGTTGTTGTGTTTTAATGAGTTCAATAAGAAACACCCCGTCCCGGCGCAACAGTGGTGTCAGAAGTGGGATAGAGACTCGTTCTGCTGCCGGGGTGGAGGCTCTGTCGTCGCTGGAGTCGCTTCTGGAGGGGTTGCAGCGGAATATCGCCACTCAGTTCCAGGAGCAACAGCGAATGTTCGTGGAGGAACGCGAGCGAGCTGAGGAGCGGCGTACGACGGAGAGGGCTGCCGCTTCGGCCAGGGATGCCGCGGTTGAGGAGAGGATTGGAGCCGTGGAGGGCCAGTATCGGGTCCTGTCCTAGAATGTCGCGCGTATTCTCGATCGGCTTTCGGGAGCTCCGGTCCGCGAAAGGGAGCGCGAGCCTGTATCTTCTATCGGGCTCGCGGGCCTTTCGGTTTCGCAGCCAGCCCCTCAGAGTGTGGAGAGGGGGAATCAGAGTGTTTCCGATTTGGGCTACACTCTGAAGCCCTCCATGTATGATGGGAAATCTTGTTGGGAGGAATATAAAATTCAATTTGAAACGGTCGCTGAGACAAATCGTTGGGATGGACCAAGGAAGGCTTTGGCCTTGGTTTCATCGTTGGAGGGGCCGGCTCGAAGCATTTTGACGACTCTCCCCGTTGAGAAACGTTTTAGTTATGACGCGTTGATTTCGGCCCTGGAATTCCGTTTTGGAATGAGAAATTTGGCTAATCTAAACTATGTAATGTTTCAAAATTACAAACAACGGAGAGGGGAGTCCATCTCCGATTTGGCGACGGAAATTGAGAGGTTAGCGCAGGCCGCGTTTGGGGATTGCCCAGTCGAAGTTAGGGACAAGCTCGCGGCCTCTCAGTTCATTGCCGCGCTAGCCAATGAGGAGATGAAGCGGACCTTGCGACTCGGCGGTTTCGTCTCATTACGAGCCGCAGTTGTGAGAGCTCTAGAGATCGAAGCCGTCGAGGCGGTGTCGACGCCGTTTATTAGACCCGAACGGTATCTCAAGCCTTTTCCTTTTTCGGAGGGGGAGTCCCGTAAAAGAAGATTCGGAGAAGGAAGACCAGCGGAGAAGGAGGGTGGTAGCAGGAGGTCTGTGGAGTGTTGGTGCTGCCAGGAGTCAGGACATATGCAGCGAGACTGCCCCAAGAGGAGCGTGAAGAAGGGAAACCTGAAGAAATCGGCGTAGAGGGGGAGACTCCGGCTTCGTTTTCTTTTACCCCCGTCGTGAGGAAGGCAAATTTGTCTGAAGATTCTGTTAGCGTCGAGGGAGTCGTCGAGGGAAGGAGGTGCCATTTCGTCATCGACACGGGCTCATGCGTGAACTTGATGAAGTTTCATAAGAATGACAAAACTTGCGCGGCGGGAGTACAAGAAAACGTTAACATTTGCTCAGTTTCCGGTGAGAAGTTACCAATTCTCGGAAAGCGACGTTTTCCTATATCTATTGGGAGCCTTGAAACTGAGGAGGATTTCCTTTTAATCGACATGGTTGAAGAGTGCATATTGGGAACGAACATCCTCCGTAAACATTCCTGCCAATTGGATTTCATTTTGCAAAAACTACGGATCAGAGGACATCAAGATATGGATTTGAAGAGGAATCATCTTGAAGACCGAGTTGTGCCGCTTGCGGAAGCGAAGAGTGAAGCTTCTACTCCGAGATTTCTTTAAGATCTGTACGGACGTTGCTCGCTTGATCTTTCCGAACGGCAGAAGACTGCATTCCGAGGATTGTTGAGTGAGTTTCAAGACGTTTTCGCCAGGGATCCCGATCAAGTGGGAAGTTGTGATGTCGCCCAGCACAGAATTGATACCGGGGATAATCGCCCGATCAAACAACCACCACGTCGTCTGCCCCTGCATCGCCGTGGAGAAGTCGAAGAACTACTGGCAAAAATGGAAAGGCAGGGAGTCATTGAGAAATCGAGAAGTCCGTGGTCTTCGCCGATTGTACTTGTGAAGAAGAAGGATGGAAGTACCCGATTCTGTGTGGACTATCGTCGTCTTAACGACGTATCAAGGAAAGACTCCTATCCGCTTCCCAGGATTGAGGACACGTTGGATGCCCTGGCTGGTGCAACATGGTTTTCGACAATAGATTTGCAAAGCGGTTACTGGCAAATTGCAGTACATGAAGAGGATAAGGAGAAGACTGCATTTTGTGTTGGTACCGGACTTTGGCAATTCAAGGTAATGCCGTTTGGACTCTGCAATGCTCCTGCTACCTTCGAACGTCTTATGGATACAGTTTTGGCGGATTTGAATTGGAAAATCTGTCTGGTATACCTGGACGATGTAATAATTTTTGGAAGGAGTTTTGAAGAGGAGATTGGAAATTTGAGAAGAGTTTTCACCCGCCTGCGCAAGGCGAGATTGGTCATGAGTCCGAAGAAATGTAATTTCTTTTGCCGAGAGGTTAAATACCTCGGTCACTTGGTCTCCGAGCGGGGCGTCAGGACGGACCCCGAAAAGATAGTGGCGGTACGAGACTGGCCGGTTCCCAAGAATCAGATGGAGCTGCGAAGTTTCCTGGGACTTTGCACTTACTACAGGAAATTCGTTCGAAACTTTTCAGCAATTGCAAAGCACTTGTATCGCTTGACGGAGAGTAAAGTTCCTTTTCAATGGACAGAAGAGTGCCAGGGGGTTTTCGAAGACTTGAAGACGCATCTTGCGAAGTCCCCTGTTTTGGCTTACCCCTTACCTAACGCGGATTTCATCCTGGACACTGACGCTTCAAACAATGCAATTGGAGCAGTCCTTTCTCAGTTTCAGGATGGCCAGGAGAAGGTGATTGCGTATTTCTCGAAGGTGCTGGGAAAGGCGGAAAGAAATTATTGCGTGACAAGGAGGGAGCTGTTAGCTATCGTGAAATCCATAGAGCATTTCCACCATTACCTCTATGGCCGGAAGTTCTTGGTGAGGACGGATCATGCTTCTTTGAGGTGGCTCCTCTCTTTTAAGAATCCTGAGGGACAGACTGCAAGATGGATAGAGCGTCTTCAACAGTACGACTTCGAGATTAAACACCGTGAGGGAAAGAACCACGGGAATGCAGACAGCCTTTCTAGAAGACCATGTGAAGTTTTGAATTGCAAGCGCTGTTTTCGTCTGGAGCAAGGTCGCGAAGAGGAGCATCTTGTCTTCAGAACCATCTGTGTATCTGCGAAGACGGAAGATTGGATTAAGGCCCAGGAAGAGAATGAGGATCTGCAATTTATTCGGCAGTCGAAGATTGAAGTGAATAAACCCATTTGTCAAGAGGTTTCAGCACTTTCCCCTGAAGCGAAGTACTTCTGGAAGACCTGGGATTCATTGGAGATACATCATGGTTTATTATTCCGGAGGTGGGAATCTGCTGGCGGAGAGGAGGCCAGTCGGCTATTAGTGGTACCGAAGAGTAAGATTACCGAAGCCCTCCAGAAATGCCATGATACGCCTACTGGAGGTCACTTCGGGGTGAGGAAAACTTTGGCGAAAATTCGACAACGCTTCTTTTGGCCGAACCACCGAAGGGATGTGGAGGATTGGTGTCGCCGGTGCCATAGCTGTTCCGCGAGGAAAGGACCTGCGGAGAAGGGAAGAGGAACCATGAAGGTTTATAACGTAGGAGCACCTTTTGAGAGGATAGCGCTCGACGTTGTTGGTCCCCTGCCGAGGTCTTCCGCTGGGAACAGATTTGCGCTGGTTGTGATGGATTATTTTTCGAAGTGGCCAGAGGTGATTCCACTTCCTAACCAGCGAGCGACAACAATTTCCACAGCGTTGCTGAAGGAAGTGATAAGCCGACACGGAGTTCCGCTCGAGCTGCACTCTGATCAGGGTCGGAGTTTTGAGTCAAGCATCTTCAAGGAGCTAATGAAGATACTTGGAATCAAGAAGACGAGGACAACTCCATTACACCCTCAGTCGGACGGGCTCGTAGAGCGGATGATAAGAACCTTGTTGCGATATCTGTCTCAGATTGTTGCAGAACATCAAAAGGACTGGGACGAATGGATTCCAACGTTCTTGCTGGCTTATCGTTCTTCGCAACATGAAGTGACACAGAATACGCCGTCGATGGTCCTCACGGGACGGGAGCTGCGCCTTCCTCTGGATCTTCTAAGGGGAGCTGTTTCTTCTAAGGGGAAAGAAGAAGATGGTTACATCGAGGGAATCAGAAAAAGAATAGAAGAAATTCATAAATTCGTTGGACAGCGGATGCGAATTTGTTCGGAGAGAACGAAGTCGTGGTATGATTCGTTCTCGAGATCAATTTCCTTTGTTCCTGGGGAGAAGGTGTGGTTGTATAATCCTCGAAGAACGAAGGGAAGATGCCCGAAGCTCCAGTACGACTGGGAGGGACCCTACGAGGTGAAAAATCGGCTTAATGAGTTGATTTATCGAATAGCTCGTTCACCGAAGTCCAAACCGAGGGTCGTACATGTGAATCGACTCGCTCGGTACGATTCGCGGGAGGTTTCCTGCAAGGATACAGGGAGATGAGGATCGAGGAGGATGGCCGACATCTTCGCCCAAGAAGAGGACGTTTCGTCGCAGAAGGCTAGAGTGGGGGTTACTTGCTGGCGGCGGACAGCCTCTCTTCTTTGCGTGTCGCAAACGGTCGTGGAAGCGTAATCCTCACCCGGAGGGTTACCCCACAGCCGGGGCTCCATCCGGATGGGGTTCTGGTGGCCGGACTGCAAAGTCGTAGTATGTTCCGGACAACCATTTCATCGAGGAAATTCTCCTTCATGATTGGGGAACATCTCTAGGGGAGGCTGTTCCGTTTAGCTGGGGGAACTCACATCCGAGAAGACGTCAAGAAAGAAGCGCGCAAGTCGCAAGTTTTCAAGGGGAAGGGCGAGGAGCAGTCGGGATCTCTTCATTCTCGCAGAGGAATTTTGGAAGTTGCACCGGCATCTTGCTCAAGGTTTTTGAGTGGTTTTCCTTGAGACGGAGGACGAATGTCAAGGCGCTAACTGTCTGGTAAAGGCCACTCAGGTAAACGTTCGATCTATTCGTTTATTTACTTTACAGACAGAGGTGTTTTAAACTCGAGGCAGATTTGGAGGTTGGAGGCTCACACTGAAGTTGCCTGTCCGAGCCACGTTTTGAAGAGGGGGAGCAGTGTTGCGACGGACTGAAGATGCATCGTTGCGGCAACGTGAAGACTGTTCCGCAACGATGTTGAACTCTGCTCCTTCGAATGAGCGGAAGCGAGAGCCCGTTCCTTCCGGTTGCCAGAGGAACCGGCAACGATTCAAAAGATCAGAACGACGAGAGACCTCGTAGAGTAAAGACGTGTTGACAAAGCTCTGTTAATAAAGTTTCCTATTCATCAGTTCTTAGTTTCTAGTGTTGTGTTTAGTTGTTGTGTTTTAATGAGTTCAATAAGAAACACCCCGTTCCGGCGCAACAGTATGTAGTTCAGTGTAGTAATAAAGTAGTGTTGTATTACAATTAATTTAACATAGTATTTTTTAGTGTAACATAGTACAATGTAACGAAAATGCAAGAAGAACCCAAACTCTTTTTGCTACGTTTGTGGGGAAGTGGTAGTGAAATCGAGTTACCACAAAATAACTTCTAAAATAGAATATGCGTATGAACAATACTTTGGATGTAAACTTGGTGACCAAGATAAATATTAGGCACCACATATTTGTTGCCAATGTTGTGCCTCCGCACTTTTAGCTTGGACAAGAGGAAATAACAGAAATCTGCCATTCACAAATTCAATGGTATATATGGAGAGAGTCAAACGATCATGTTGCAGACTGTTACTTTTGTTTATGCAAAATTAGTGGATTTAGTAAGAAAGGGAAGAAGAAAATTATATACCCACATGTATCTTCCGCCATTCGACCAGTAGTGTCTGTATCGGCACCACCAGCACTTAAGTCTCATACACGCCAGAATACTTCAGAAGATCAAGTCGAAACAACAACTGAAGGAACAGTAAATTATAATAGAGTGTGCAGCATCATCGAAAGAACCGCATCTTTTAACTCAATCCGACCTTAACTAATCCGATTTCGCGCGAGACTTGCATTTATCAAAGAATCAAGAAGAGCTTTTAGACTCTCATCTACAGGAATGGAATTTGTTGAACAAAGCAACCAAAGTAACGTATTTTAGAGCAGGGCAACATAATTTTGAACAATTCTTTCAGATGCATGAAAAGCTTTGTGTTTGCACGGATGTGGATGAATTAATAAAAAATCTGGGTTTTAAACATGATCCAAAGGAATGGAGGCTTTTCATAGACTCATCAAAATACAGTTTAAAAGCAGTTTTACTCCATATTGGAAACATACATCCATCTATCCCAGTTGCATATTCAGCAAATATGAAAGAATCATATGAAAGCCTAAAAATAGTTTTGAATAGAATCCAATATAACAAATACAATTGGAATGTGTGTGGGGACCTGAAAGTAATTGCAATATTACTGGGCCTTCAGCTGGGCTATACGAAGCATTGCTGTTTCCTTTATGAGTGGGACAGTAGGGATAGGAAATAACACTATACGAAAAAAGATTGGTCACCACGACAGCAGTTAATACCAGACGAAAAAAACGTACAACATTACAACTTAATCGACCCTAAAAAAGTATATTTACCACCACTGCACATAAAATTAGGAATAATGAAAAACTTCGTTAAAGCAATGGATAAATCAGGGCCCGGCTTCGCTTATTGAAAAACAAAATTTCCCTCTATATCCGATGCAAAAACAAAGGAGGGGATATTTATCGGTCCTCAAATCAAACAATTAATGAAAGACGATAATTTTACTAAATTATTAAATAATTTGAAAAAAGCGGTATGACTTTCGTTTATTAAGACGACAGAATGTTTCCTAGGCAAACAGAGGTCAAAGAACTATGTTATTATTGTGAATAAATTTTTAAAAAACTGTGAAAATCTGGGCTGCAACATGTCCTTAAAATTACATTTCCTGCATTCACATTTGGATTTTTTCCTTCCAAACATTGTTGATGTGAGTGCCGAGCATGGAGAATGCTTCCACCAAGATATTTCGGCCATAGAAAAGCGATATCAGGGGAAGAAGGTCACTACAATGCTTGCAGATTATTGCTGGATACTTAAGAGTGATACTCAAGATGCTGTACATAAACGCCAGGCAAGACGCAAGCATTTCTAAATGTGTTTATGGAAATGCTACAGGTAATTCCTCACTTTATACATTTCATTTTTCATCCACAATCTAGTCATAACAACAAAAACTTTGTTGGTTCATAAACAATAAAATGTGTTTATTTTTTTGACGGCTTTATATTTAAAAAACCATTCATATACATACAATGATCATCGAAATTGGTTAGAAATGGAAATGATCGGAAAATTTTTTTTCCAAATCCACAAATAGATTAAAAAATCAAACATGGTAAACATATCCAGGAATTGGGAGCCTACGATATTATCGGTGTTGCATCCATAAAGGTCGATTTATACTATCCATTTACGGCACGGCATGGCGCGGTTCGGTTCAGGCAAATGCCCTCCTGCGTTTAGGTACGGCTCATCTCTCGAGACCTTACTGTTCAGGGTCGGTACAGCGTGCGAGTTTATGATACGGATGTGACTTCGACTGAAGAAGGCTGGTGGTTCTTGGCATCGAAGACGTGGAGTCAAAGAAAATATACAATTTCAGCTAGATGGACAGAAATACGAGGGGATAAGGACCTTAGACCTTTTTTTTCGGGGCCCTTGACTTCGAGCTCGCTCGAGCCCAAACATTCTGTTAAAGAATACTGATCTTTGCCTGCCCGTACACGCAACGTGCGGTAACGTGCTGTGACGCTAGATATAAACACTCGTATTCCAATACCCGCAATAATGTCTGCCCGAACTGGAGTTGATGTAAACGTTACGTGCTTGAATGGATGATGTGCACGTTCGAAACGTAACGTACCGAAACGGATCCGCGGGTAATACCAAAGAAAAAAGCTTTTTTTTGAAGATCAATTTTTGAGATTTCAAGGTCATGATGTTTTTTTTTAAGTGACCTTATAATTTGATTCTATATTGTTAAAGAACGTAAAAAAACAAATTCAACGATATATAAAAATGTATGTGAACGATATACTACTATGGAGAAAAACGAATTCCAAAAATAAAAAAACTTCAACTGCGATGAGGCACGACTTCCCGTTGTCCGATCGATTTCAAATTTTACACACATTATTTTATCACCCAGTGGCACCATACTGGAGGGTGTCCCCGCCGAAAATTTGAAATTTATTTTTCGACAAGAGTAACTAAGGTCCACCCTACTGCTGAGCCGAGGTAGGCTAGCAATCGTCACGTAGCGGCAAAACGTCGTGCACGCGTTGCCGATACACATTTTTTCGACCTGTGACAATTGAGGATGGCTTCTACACCTCTGTTGAACAGTTTCTTCCTCAGAAATGTCTGCAGAATCAGATCCTGTGTATAGATTTCGTGTCAAATAAAGAACTTTTCGTAAATATGCAAAAGTATTGTGTATAAAGTAAGTACTTCGACACTTTTTTAAACTTTGGCGATCATTTACAACGGTTCAAAAGCACAAAATATTAGGTTGGGGAAAAAGAAATCCATTATTTTTTGGTAGATGTCTGTAGTGATCGATATCTCGTAAAGTATCGATCAAACAATTTCAGATTTATGCTCTTTGCAGGGTGACATTTCACACTAAAAAATTTCTTTTGTTTTTTATTTGGTCTATTCAGTTGTGAGTTACAGGGTGTTAAAAATGGAAGTCAAGAAAGAGAAAATTCGGTACATTTTACAGTTTTTCTTTGATAAAGGCGAAAATGCAAGCCAGGCGGCTGAAATTGTGAATAGTGTTTATGGTCCCTATACTGTAACGGCTAATTACGTGCAATTTTGGTTTCGTCGATTCCGTTCAGGTATTTTTGATGTCAAAATGCACCTCGCACAGGCAGGTCCGTCGTCCAAAATGTCGATAAAATCACAGAAATAATCGAAGTTGACCGGCATGTTAGTAGTCGTAGCATCGCCCAGGAGCTAAAGATCGACCATAAAACAGTTTTAAACCATTTGCACAAAGCTGGATTCAAAAAGAAGCTCGATGTTTGGGTGCCACACCAATTAACACCAAAAAACATGATGGATCGAATTTCCATCTGCGAAGCCTTGGTCACAGGAAATGAAATCGACCCATTTCTTAAACGGATGATAACTGGGGATGAGAAATGGGTAACATACGACAATATTGTGCGAAAACGATCGTGGTCAAAGCGCGGTGAAGCAGCTCAAACGGTGGCCAAACCAGGACTAACGGCCAGGAAGGTTCTACTATGCATTTGGTGGGACTAGAAAGGAATCATTTATTATGAGTTGCTTCCATATGGCCAAACACTAAATTCGGATCTCTACTGTCAACAACTGGACCGTTTGAAGCTAGCGATTGACCAGAAACGGCCAGCATTGGCCAACAAAAGAGGTGTTGTGTTCCAGCAGGACAACGCCAGGCCACACACGTTTGTAGTGACTCGCCAGAAACTCCGGGAGCTTGGTTGGGAAGTTTTAATGCATCCACCATATAGTCCGGACCTAGCACCAAGTGATTACCATCTTTTTCTTGCATTGCAAAACTTCCTGACTGATAAGAAATTGGCATCAAGAGAATATTGTAAAAATCGATTACTAGAGTTTTTCGCCAATAAGGACCAAGTCTTCTATAAGAGAGGCATTGTTCAGTTCCGAACAATTCGGAAACCATTTTTTCTCTTCTCAAGGCTAAGGCCCAAAAATATCGTTCGGAGCACGTACTAGCAATAAACGCCTATGGCATTCGATATCGCAGCAATTTCTCTTTTTTTGTATTTAAGACGTTGTAGAACTTTCCGTTTTTTTATGACTCGTTCGTCCTTGTACTTTATGGCTTACAAATCTAGCGACCTATGCCTTTATTGCGTACGTCTCGACCAGCACTCACCACCAGGGGGTCGACCGTTGATCCTAACCGTGCACGCAACCCCAGAGTCACCCTGATCAGCTTTCTCTTTTCGCAACGCATTTTCACTCTGAAGTGCGAAGGCGGGCTCTTCCGCCAACCCAGTCACACCATTTTAAAGGTAGCTTCATAATGCATGTACCGTCCGGTTATGCGCAAAATTTTAATTGCGTGGGTGTAAGACCACTCCGCGAGTTCCGCGACGAAATAACCGGTCGATGGATAATATGAACACTATTAGATATGATCTAGTTCACTTTATTTACAATAATTTAACATAACGACACTATATTACAATGAAGTTATACACTCCTGGAAAAAATTAAAGGAACACTATAATTTCCCGAAAATTTTGGTCATTTTCCAATGGCTGTATATCCACGAGAAATGGTCGCAAAAAATATTTAAAAAAAGCATTTTAACGCTTGAAGTCTCTAGTTTTTGAAACAATGGCTCAATTTTTTTTCTTCATCGATTATGATACTGTTTTATCCAGAAGAAGCGCAGGAAACGAAGTTTCAGAATTATTTGCCTTATTTGGACGTATGCACGGGCCAAAAGAATTTTGTTCAGATAAATCCAATGGAGGGCTCTTATAGCGCAAACATTTCTCTTTAATTTCGTTTTTTTGGTTTTCTTGTATAATTTTTATTGACCGAGTTATTTGCTATCAAAGCAAAAAAGGAACTTTTCACTTTGAACTTGCGAACGCATGATCGTAGAAACTTTTTTATGAGTGTTTTGTAAAGCTAAGAAATTATCCTTTCAAATCCTTTAGTTGCCAATTTAGTGAGATTTTTTTTGCATCGTATAAAATCCATTTTAAAATGATCCCAAAAATTGCATATTTACCATTTGCTAGAAAACATGATGCCACTTCAAGGAAAATCATGGAATCATTCAAGTATTCACGTTTTTTGTGAGGTGAAACTACCCCTCAAACACTGTGCAAAAGGCCGGACCGATCAGATTTTTTTTTCCGTATGTCCTCGATGGTCAAACATGCGATATGGTCTAAAAATTGAAGGATCACCTGTTTTACGTTATGTTTCTCTGTCAAAACCCTTTCTTTTGTTCTCGCGACTTTTGAACGATTGTTGAACATTTTCTTTTTGTTAATTCAACGTCATTTTAGTAAAAAGAAAAAATTTCAAAAATTAAAAAAAAATTTATTCAAACTCTTCGCAATGACGAAAACTGTACTTCAATAACTGGTATTAGCACCACCCAAAGCGCGCCACGAGTTGGCGCATGCGCGGTCGTATCTACGCCTCACTGCGCATGCGCCAACATAGCAAGACAAGACGCTGCGCCGCAGCCTGCCACTCACGCAGCAACCTGCGACTCTAAATTCGAATTTCAGCTCACATCTTTTTTGCATCAAATTATGTCCCGGCGTCATCTACCTGACTACGAAGTCGCTCGGCTTGTGACTTTGTTGGAGGAGGGCCACAGTCAGCGACAAGTTGCTAATTCTTTTGGTGTAAGTCCGTCGGTTGTCAATCGTCTTTATGCTCGATTTCGAAATACTGGGCAGTACTCTCGCAGATCAGGGCAAGGACGCAGACGTGCGACAAGTTCGCGAGATGATAGGATGATTGCCAGATATGCTCTTCGGGAGCCAACCATCACTTCACGCGTTATTGCGGGACAATTTGTGAACAACAGACAGAATCCGCCACGTCCGATCTCTAGTAGGACCGTCAGGAATCGATTGAGGGACGTTGGGTTGCGTTCGAGGCGCCCAATGCGAGTCCCGTTGCTCACTCCCACACATCAACGACAGCGTTTGGCATATGCTCGCCGTTATGTGCACTGGTGTCAGCGGCAATGGACAAATGTCCTCTTTACTGACGAGTCCCGATTTTGTCTCCACGGGAACGATCGACGGGTTCGGGTCTGGCGTCGCCGTGGTGAACGCTATAATGCCAACCATATAAGGCCGGTCACCACGTTCAGTGGTGGATCGGTTATGGTTTGGCCCTGGGTATCACGGTACTCACGTACCCCATTAATTGTCCTTCCACCTGGTGGGTTGACCGCTGAGCGGTACGTGGACGAGATTCTGCGCCCCGTTTTACTCCCTCTGCGTCAACGCATGGGGAATCGCTTCGTTCTTATGCAGGATAATGCAAGGGCGCATACGGCACGCCATACGCTACAATTTCTGCGCCAAAAGTCAATATCAGTGCTCGACCATCCACCAGTGAGTCCAGATCTGAATCCCATTGAGCATGTTTGGGACATTCTTGGGTGACGTTTGCGACGACAGTACCCGAATCTGGCGAATTTGAGGCAATTAGGAAACGTCCTCCGCCAAATTTGGAACAGAATTCCTCAAGTGCAAATTCGGAAATGCATTAACATGCGCAACTGATTGAGGTAAGTAATCGTGCGAAGAGGTGGCAACACCCATTATTAGACCAAACACACACACACACGCACGCAACGTGCGCGCGCGCCTCCATACACACACGCATCGGAGGGTGGAGTTTGGAGTCAAAAAATACTGCGGGAGTGACGAAGCGCAGGGTCTCATCTCTCCATGCTGACGCACACACTATGAAGTGTAAATCCGACTGCGCATATGCCAACTGGTGGCGCGCTTTGGGTGGTGCTAATGCCAGTTATTGAAGTACAGTTTTTGTCATTGCGAAGAGTTTGAATAAATTTTTTTTTAATTTTTGAAATCTTTTCTTTTTACTAAAATGACGTTGAATTAACAAAAAGAAAATGTTCAACAATCGTTCAAAAGTCGCGAGAACAAAAGAAAGGGTTTTGACAGAGAAACATAACGTAAAACAGGTGATCCTTCAATTTTTAGACCATATCGCATGTTTGACCATCGAGGACATACGGAAAAAAAAATCTGATCGGTCCGGCCTTTTGCACAGTGTTTGAGGGGTAGTTTCACCTCACAAAAAACGTGAATACTTGAATGATTCCATGATTTTCCTTGAAGTGGCATCATGTTTTCTAGCAAATGGTAAATATGCAATTTTTGGGATCATTTTAAAATGGATTTTATACGATGCAAAAAAAATCTCACTAAATTGGCAACTAAAGGATTTGAAAGGATAATTTCTTAGCTTTCCAAAACACTCATAAAAAAGTTTCTACGATCATGCGTTCGCAAGTTCAAAGTGAAAAGTTCCTTTTTTGCTTTGATAGCAAATAACTCGGTCAATAAAAATTATACAAGAAAACCAAAAAAACGAAATTAAAGAGAAATGTTTGCGCTATAAGAGCCCTCCATTGGATTTATCTGAAAAAATTCTTTTGGCCCGTGCATACGTCCAAATAAGGCAAATAATTCTGAAACTTCGTTTCCTGCGCTTCTTCTGGATAAAACAGTATCATAATCGATGAAGAAAAAAAATTGAGCCATTGTTTCAAAAACTAGAGACTTCAAGCGTTAAAATGCTTTTTTTAAATATTTTTTGCGACCATTTTTCGTGGATATACAGCCATTGGAAAATGACCAAAATTTTCGGGAAATTATAGTGTTCCTTTAATTTTTTCCAGGAGTGTATAACTTCTTTGTAATATAGTGTCGTTAAGTTAAATTATTGTAAATAAAGTGAACTAGATCATATCTAATAGTGTTGATATTATCCATCGACCGGTTATTTCGTCGCGGAACTCGCGGAGTGGTCTTACACCCACGCAATTAAAATTTTGCGCATAACCGGACGGTACAGGCATTATGAAGCTACCTTTAAAATGGCAACAAATTATAGGACAAAACGGCGCATATTGGACCCAAATCGGAAAATCCGAAACATGTTAAATAAAGTCTTGAAGTTCACGCAAAAATAATGGATTTCTTTTTCCCCAACATAATATTATAACTATCGATGTTAGCATATTCAGGAATCTCTCCTCTATCTTTTAAGACTGAATGGAACTTTCTGATGTTTCTAATTTTCGCTTAATACCTCGTTTTTGTCCAAAATTGGACGTTTTCACAAAAGCTCGTGTTTTTCGAAAACTGAGGGTGATACAGCAATTTCGTTTCCAGATTCGTGTTTAGGGTACGAAGCTCTATAAGAATTACCTAGTGGATATTGAAAAACAGAAAAAAAATTTAATTTGTAGAACAGTGTAATTAGTCTTTTGATATTACAATTATGGAGACCATTGTTGCAATCATCACTCGTCTCCGTCAAAGGAACGTCTGGTAGGAAACTGCCAACAAAAGACCAGCTTATAAGCAAGCTTGCGTTGCTGGATTCTCGATATGAGGTCCGAAGTAAAATTCAGAAGCGGAAAGCCGAAACGAATACAGAACGATATGGAGCAACAAGATTCCGAGGTTATTGCAATAACTGCAGAAAATTTGGTCACCGCCAAGACGAATGCTGGTTACCAAGTACAGCAAAATCAAAATATGGGCCAACTAGCGATGCCAAGGATCCGATTCAGCAAAATAGCTGTAAAGGAAAGAGCAAGAATCGGGATAGCGTAATATGTTACGCTTGCAATGAAAGTGGACATATTTCGAGTCAATGCCCAAAGAAGGTCAAAATAATGAGGTGGGTAAATCTTTGCAGTAAGATTGGTGCGAGCCGTGTTACCTTCGAATCTGGTACGATGTTTCCATTCATATGAGATACCGGATCTGATTGTTCCTTAATATGATCTTAATATGATATAATCACGACATTAATCTCCACGCTAGGAATAATATAATTAAACTTCAATCTCCGGTCCACAATCAATTTTCATCGCCAAGGTTCCAAAATTTAATTAAATAGTCCTGGTATAAATCCGAATATACAGGGTATTTCACCTAACTTGACCACCTTAAATATATCGCTTATTTTGTATGATAGAAAAAAATGTCAAGGGGAGAAAGTATTCTGTTCGAAGGCGCCAATACGGTGATGGATCGAATTTTTTTTTCAAGGTCATTTTTTTCGAGATTTCAAGGTCATCGTATTTTTTTTAAATGGGACCACATATTTTCGCTACAACAGTCTTATAGCTTATAAAAAGACGAATCCAACGATGTGCGATATGTTGACCTTCACGTGACCTTTAGCGAAGGAATTATGAAATGTTTGTCAGTAACTTCAGTACGCGTTCGGAGACGGTAAATGAAGGAATTTCAATTTCAACGACGTGTCTTCTGCAACTGGGCATTGAATCAAGTGCAGAACCATAACCAAAATTTTTTTGATTATGTATTATTTACCGATGAGGCCACATTCACGAATAACGGGCAAATAAATAAGTACAATATGCACTATTGGTCTGCGGAAAACCCACATTGGCTGAGGCAAATTCAGAATCAGCGACCATGGAGTGTGAATGTGTGGTGCGGTATAATCAACCACCGAGTTATTGGCCCATTCTTTATCGAAGGAACATTAAATGGTCGAAAGTATGAAGATTTTTTAACAAATGAATTATTCATATTGCTAGAAGAAGTTCCATTACAATATCGGTCAAGGATGTGGTATCAACATGACGGCTGTCCAGCTGATAATGCACTCGTCGCACGCAATGTATTAAACAGAATTTTTCCCCATCGTTGGATAGGACGTGGTGCACGAATTTGTTGGCCAGCTCGATCGCCGGATCTTACGCCACTTGATTTCTTTCTGTGGGGGCACCTAAAAAATACAGTTTACAATGATATTCCCACAACAGCAGAAAACATGCGACAAAGGATTCTACATGCATGTAGATCAATTACTGTAGAACAACTGAAAAATGTTCAGCAAGAATTTATTTACCGCCTCCAAAAATGTATTCAGGTTCATGGTGCACATTTTGAACACCTTCTAAAATAAACATTTAATTTAAGACTGTTTCAATGAAATTGAAATTCCTTCATTTACCGTCTCCGAACGCGTACTGAAGTTACTGACAAACATTTCATAATTCCTTCGCTAAAGGTCACGTGAAGGTCAACATATCGCACATCGTTGGATTCGTCTTTTTATAAGCTATAAGACTGTTGTAGCGAAAATATGTGGTCCCATTTTAAAAAAATACGATGACCTTGAAATCTCTAAAAAAATGACCTTGAAAAAAAAATTCGATCCATCACCGTATTGGCGCCTTCGAACAGAATACTTTCTCCCCTTGACATTTTTTTCTATCATACAAAATAAGCGATATATTTAAGGTGGTCAAGTTAGGTGAAATACCCTGTATAGATGAAAATCCAAATGCGTTCTAGAATCCTGTTGAGAACTGCTATTCTGTTGAAAATGGACCAAGATGCCATATTTGCGGAGACGTGGTAATAATTAAATGCACATGATGTAAGAAATCTTTATGTTTTAAACATTTTTTCGACGAGTACCACTATTGTCGAAATTACATAAAATAATTGCTAGACTCCGGATGTTTATGCAAATGCATATTTTTATAGAAAACAGGTAGAGCAATAGGACCTGGATAGAAACATGTTTTATGATTAGAGAATTCGAAAACTATATTTTTTATTGTGCACTTTTTGCATAATGCATATGTTTTTATGTTTTATGTTTAAAAACATATGCAATATATTATGGCATATGTTCTTAGCCCTGCATATATACTTCGCGCTCATGTGAAATATCTTTCTGATGGAATTAATTTAGTCTGTCAGGAAACTCTCTTATCATGACTATATAGTGTCGATAACATAAATACTGTGCTAATTATAGATACACATCAAGACATACTTGTATAAAATAGGCTTCAATTGTTCGTTGAGTGTTAGATGTGACACTGTATTTCGAATTCAGGTAGTTTAGTTTGATTACCTCAGTGATATCAGGAATCGTGCTACTACTTGTAAGTACCTATTAAAGTATTTTTAAGAATGCCGAAAACTCGAAGAAGTAGAATAGCACTACTCAAAAGTTGGATTAAAGACGATTCTAATTTTGTTATCAATGAAAGCAATGAAAGAAGTGTGTATTGTGAACCTTGTAATAAAAGTATAAAATGCGAATGAAAATCCCAATTAGTGCAACATGTAAATACTGCTTCACATAAAAGACACCTTAAAGAAGCAGCTAACACCAGTGGAAACGATACTTCACAGCAGCCACCAACGAGTTCCAAAAAAAATGAATTTTACGCAGATTTAACCCAAGCAATGATTGCTATCAATATGCCTTGGTGTGCCTTAAATAACGATGTATGGAGAAATTTTCTAACGAAATATACTGATCGCACTATTCCGGATGAATCGACTCTACGAAAAAATTACTTGAATGATTGCTATGATTCAAGTATACAAAATATTAGGGAAGACATTGCGAACCACTGTATATGGATTTCTGTGGATGAAACCACTAATGCAGTAGGCCACTACATTGCAAATGTAGTAGTAGGAAAACTTTGCGAAAATCAAATAACGAAACCGCACTTATTGTGTTCCAAGCAATTAGAAGCGACAAATTATGCAACCATATCTCGGTTTGTAAATTCAGCCCTGCGAATATTACTACTGAATGGTGGTGAGGAAAGGATTCTTTTACTCGTCACAGATGCAGCACCATATATGATAAAGGCAGGAAAAAAACTAAAATTATTTTATGAAAATTTGGTACACATTACATGTATAGTGTGTAGTATATACAATGTATTGGAGAATGGTAGGCGAGTTTGCTGCGTTCGACCGACGAGCGTAGCGAGGCGCCGGCAACGATGTAAAAAACAAAAGCTTAACGGACAACGAAGATATAAGGAGAAGAGTCGCATGGTAACGTTCGAGGTGCGAACACGTGTGTCTTATGCATTTACGTTACGGCCGTGGGGCCAACTTAGTATATGTACCTTTATGTTTATTCAGTGTTTTTCCTAATTTAAATATATATCAACCTATTCTTACATCAGTGTTTAATTACGATTCCTGACTTTCCCGGAAAAGACTACCACAGCTTCAGAAGTGGGATAGAAATACCTGAACATTTGTGTTAGTTTTGTTAAATTTGATGGAACGGGAATATTGACTATGGTGTCTTTGAAAGATATTCCGAGGATACACGAAAACCTTGGAAGGGTTGGGGCTCAGTCGATTCGCGCTCTGCATAGGCTCGTTTTCGAGGAAGAGGGCGACCGAAACAACCGCAAGCGGCTAAGGCATTTTACGGGTTTTACGTTCGAAAGTGCGACTGAACTCGGATACAAGGTGGCGTCGGTGGTGGATGCATTTAGTTTGAGCGAGTTGATCGGGATCACCGGTATATTGAACATCGACTCTGAGGGACAAAAAGAAGAAATTGGACAACGGATTTGCAAGCATTTGTCCGATTTAACGTTGTTGAAGGAAGCTAACGCAGCGATGACCCTTTCAGAAGAGGAATCGGAAGACGAGGTAGCGGAAATGCCTGCCAGAAGAATGATACACCTAGATTTGCGTTAAATTTTCGAGATGTGGAAGACTCGATACGACCGTTTAACGGAAGCGATGGATATCCCGTGGAGAGGTGGATGGAAGAATTTGAGGAAAATGCGACGTCATTTGCATGGTCCGACCTGCAAAAAACTCTGTTCGCGAGAAAATGTTTGAAAGGATTGGCGAGATTATTCGTGCAAGGTGAGAAGGGACTTACATCGTGGGCACGATTTAAAAGTCGGTTACTAGAGGAATTTGCTACGCGGGTAAACAGTGCAGAATTACACGAAAAGTTGCGCACCAGGAAAATGCAGCGGGACGAATCGGTGCACGAATATTTTTTAAAAATAAAGGAAATTGCGGTACAAGGATCGATTGAATCCGAATCGCTAATACAGTACATTGTGGACGGGATTCCAGACGAGCCAATGGGAAAAGTTCATCTTTACGAAGCCAAGCATCTGAATGAACTTAAGGATAAATTAAAAATTTATGAACGAGTGCGGAACGTAAGTCGACCGGGGGTGAAGAAAGCACCTGTGACGCCGACGACCAGTGCAGCGAGCACGAGCAACGTAACGTGGAAGACGCATACGGCATCAGGATACGTCAGACCACCACCTCGATGCTTTAACTGCAACGACGTGGGACATTTGGCCAACGCCTGTCCGAAGCCAAAAAGAAGCCCAGGATCGTGCTACATCTGTGGATCGGTCGAGCATCAGAAGCAGTCTTGTCCGCGGCGATCGGAAGCGTTGAGGGAAGGGAGAGGAGCGAGGAAGAGTGAGATGAATACGCACCTGGTTAATTTAAGGGCAAGCGAGATAAGTCCATGTTACACACCGTCGAATTAATTTCAGATCTAGGTAAGATTGAAGCAGTAATCATTCCGGAAGTCCGGTGTCATTTTTAAGTCGGAGATTAATTCCCGCAAATGTTCAATTAAATAATTACGATCGTACGATGCGATTCGAAGGAGTGAACAGAAGCGCGATAGAAATATTGGGCCAGTTGAAGGAAAAAACATTAGTTTCGGGTTGCGAAGCAATACTCGATTTTTACGTGATTCCGGATCGAACGCTTAGTTGTGATTGCTTATTAGGTCGTGATTTTATTAATAATGACAACTTAGATGTTACGATCGGGAAATCGGTTATTATTCGCCCGAGCTCGATTGCGGAAATAATGAAGATAGATGTGATAGATGATAAAATAAATAACGATATTCTGGACAATTTAATAGTTAATCCGAATTTAGAATACGAGTGGCAGGAAAAAGTAGGCCAACTTGTTAACGAGCATTACGTGAAACCGGGTAGACCCGAACTTCCAGATACAAAATTAGAAATGGAATTAATTTTGAAACCGAATTATCAACCCTTTTACTACAATCCGCAACGTTTATCGTACTGCGAAAAGAATGCAGTGACAGCAATAATTCAGGCTCTATTAAGTCGAGAAATTATCCGTCCAACTCATCGCATTATTGTAGCCCGATTGTGTTGATAAGGAAGAAAAATGGACAGTATAGGATGGCGGTGGATTACAGAGATCTAAACAAATTAACATTGCGAGATAATTTCCCTATTCCTAGAATAGAGGATCAAATTGATCAATTGCGGAACAAATCGTACTTTACCCGGTTAGATTTGAAGGATGCGTTTCATCACGTTTTTATGAAAGAAAACTCAATTAAATACACGGCATTTACATGTTTTATGGGTCAATTTGAATACCTACGTATGCCTTTTGGGTTATCAAACGGCCCATCATTTTTTATGAGATTTATTAATAACGCATTCCAACAATGATTAAATCAACAAAAAATTTTGATATATTTAGATGATATTTTAATTGTCACCGAAACCCCTTGTGAAAATTTAGAGATACTTGCGGAAGTTTTTAAGGTAATAGTTAGAAATTGTTTAGAATTAGAATTAGCCAAATGCGCTTTTCTACTTACGGAAGTAGTCTATCTAGGTTATCGTATAGACTCGCAAGGCATTAGACCGAGTGAAGAAAATCTAAAGGCTGTGTATGATTATCCTATCCCCAGAAATTACCGCGAACTGCAGAGCTGGTTGGGTTTAGTTTCTTATTTTAGGAAATTCATAAAAAATTTTGCAGTAATAGCAAAACCGCTGTATGACTTGTTGAAATCCAAAGTCAGTTTTCGATGGGACGACGAGTTGCTAAATTGTTTTGAAAATCTGAAAAGAATATTAATGTCGGAACCCGTGTTAGCCATTTACTCGGTACACGCAGAGACTGACAAGGAACCATCGCGAACGGTCCGGCTTCGATTTTGATGAAACTTTGTACACTTATAAAGCAGCCAAAAATAATCGACACGTATTTTTTTTTAGCTGCGGTAACTCGAGTTTAAGGGGTGAAACCACTCCTTGAAGTTTTGGCTCGAAACGGCTATCTCGAAAACGGAAAGAGATACAAAAAAATTGTTAATGGGCGAGGTTAATGGTTTCTTATGTACAATGACATGGTGTTAAAAAATTTTTAAAAATACAATTTGTTTATAACAAAAAAAAATTTATTAACTTAATTTTTCATTTTATTGAAATTTTCATAATGACAAAAAATGAAGAGCATTTTATTCCAAATCCATTGGTATGCGATTTTTTAAAATTGCCTCTTACAGTTTTGCAAATTTTGATGATTTACATCTTGCGCGCACATTCATTATGGTAGTAGCCGTTCTAACTTTGATTTTAATGAAGCACTGTAGGCTTGCACTACTTCTAGAGGACAAAATCGGGAAAAATACAAGAATACCAATTTGTGTTAGAGGGGTTCGGAGGTAGCAATGTTGAGTCTCCGGGTACCATTGATGAGGTTATTACTGTGGATAGTTTGAAGCCACGCAGGTTGACGATGCGAATCGTGCCGGATACAGCCCAGCGCTATGACGTTATTCTGGGCAGATCGTTCACAGAAGCCGCGGATTTAATGTATACCCGGGTAGGAGACGAATTGATGTTTGCTGAGATAGATCCTGAGATTATTAGTCGACAAGTAGGATCGAGAGCGTCCTCGTTAGAGAAAACTCAGTTAGAACCAGGATCTGTTAATTTGATTAATGTAGCGGTAAACGCGGAGGAAACGAGAATGCTAGTTATGAACTACGGAGAGAAGAGAGAAACGGTTGATATAGAAGATCGCGTTGGCGATGCGATAGTGACGGTAGAGAATGTACAGGAAAAGAAACCCCGTAGCGATGTGATTGGGACGGATGAGGTTATCACCGATGAGGAAGTTCCAGACGAACGCAAGAAAGAGCTAGTAAACCTTTTAAATAAATACAGGGAATGTGTAGCTAAGGAGATTAATGAAATTGGCAAAACTGATAAAATAGTAATGGACATAGAAACTGATAAAGACGCGGTAGTTCATCTTAAACCGTATCGGTTAAATACGCGTGATCGCCACGATCTCGATAATTTGGTAAATGAATATAAGCGTGCGGGGATTGTTACTGAGACGAACTCGTCATACGCGAGTTCGGCGTTCGTAGTTCGAAAGAAAGACGGTTTTCCAAGAATGGTAGTCGATTATCGGAAATTGAATAAGATAACGAAGCCGGTACATTACCCGATACCGAATTTTGACGATTTGTTGGAGCAGTTGAACGGAGCAAAGCTCTTCATAACACTAGACCTTGCGAGTGGGTATTTACAGATGCCGTTAACGGAGGAATCGAAAGAACGAACGGCGTTTATAACAGAAACCCAAACCGGGCAGTTTGAGAGGGCGATGTTTGGATTAGCAAATGCGCCTCGGTACTTCGCAAAGTTAATGGATAAGGTCCTTGGAATCGCACGAGATAGAGGAATAGCGTTTATTTTCTTTGATGACATATGTGTGTATGCGAGTGAATGGAATCAGTTAATGAAAAATCTAGAATACATCTTAAGGTTGTTAGAGGATGCGAAGTTGACATTAAACTTATCGAAATGCAGGTTTGGTTTAAAGCGTGTAGAGTATTTGGGATATAGATTAGGCGAAGGGATAATTCAACCAGGTGATCGAAAAATCGATGCGGTAGAGCAGTTTTCTCGTCCGAAAAACAAACATGATATACGTAGATTCCTTGGGTTGGCAGGATTTTTTAGAAGATTCGTGGTTGGATTTGCGGAATTGGCCAGACCGCTGTCGACTCAGTTAAAAGAAACAAATAAGTTTGTATGGAATGAAGATGTAGAACAGGCATTTCTAGAAATCAAGGCGAAGCTGGTGTCAAAGCCAGTGCTTAAGTTGTATAACCCGAAAGCGGTGCGTACGGAGTTACATACAGATGCGTCCATGATCGGAATAGGCGCGATGTTGTTGCAAGCGGACAAGGAGGATGATATATTGCGGATGGTGTATGCGATAAGTCGATGTACAAACGAATGTGAAGCGAAATACCATTCCAGTCGTTTGGAATTACTGGCAATAGCGTGGGCGTTACAGCGGTTAAGACCGTTCTTAATCGGAATTACCTTTGTTGTGGTAACTGACTGTCAATGTTTAGTACATATGAATGCGTGGAAAACCAAGAATGCTCAGATCGCTAGATGGATGTGTCAATTATCGGAGTTTGACTTTCATATTAAACATAAAAGTGGTGATGCGATGAAACATGTAGACGCCTTGTCGAGAGCGCCTGTGGACGGAACAGCGAACGAAACGCGAAATGGTGTAGTGTTGAACATAGAAACGCGAGAGGATGAAATATTAGTGTTCCAAAGATCAGATCCAAAAATACTAGAACTAGTGACAATTCTGCGAAAGAGAGTGACAGACCGCGACGAAGAAGAAAAGAAAAAGGTTAGTGAATATGTGTTGCGTGATGGGTTGTTGTTTGAGAAATCTGTTAAGAATGATCGGGAGCGCGAATTGTATGTGGTTCCAAAGGTGATGCGTAAATCCTTAGTAATAAGATATCATGACTTATCAAGTCATTTCGGTGTTGACAAAACGGTCAAGCGGATAGAGACTTATTATTATTTCCCGAGATTGCGGCGTTACGTTCGAATGCACATAAGAAATTGTTTGGAATGTATTCTTGCTAAAAAGAAAGTGGGGCCGGGGCAGGGAGAGTTGCACCCTATACCTCCCGGACGGAGACCGTTTGCAAGCGTGCATGTAGATCACGTAGGACCATTTGTAACGACGCCACGAAATAATAAGTATGTACTAGGCCTGATAGATAATTTAACGAAGTTTGTAACCATTATGCCAGTGAAGAATGTATCCGCGAGTATGACGGTGAAGAAGCTCGAAGAGTTTGTTGATAGGTTTGGAGCGCCAGGTCGAATTGTATCAGATCGCAGTACTAGCTTTACGTCTCACGTGTTCCAAGAGTTTTGTATGAAGCACGGTATAAAGCATACGTTAACTTCAAGTAGACATCCACAAGCTAATGGCTTAATTGAAAGGCTGAATCAGACGCTGTTACCAGCAATGAAAATAGCGGTTAATCATGAAAAACAGAATGATTGGGATCGCACTTTAAAGAAGATTGAGCACGACATTAATTCGTCGGTAAGCGTTGCAACCGGAAGGACACCGTATGAAGCGTTGTTAGGGTATTTACCGAGGTTTGAGGCAGGAAATTTAAGGCAGATCACTGAACACTGTGAAACTTACACTCCTCCAACGGATATTCAGCAGGAGATTCGAAAGCACATTGAAGCCGAGCAAGCTCGATATAAGGAACGATATGATCATAACAGACATAAGAACGTACACTATCGGATAGGCGATATAGTATATATGAAAAGGAATCCAGTAGCTACGGGGCAGTCTACGAAACTTCAGCCAACGTACACGGGTCCGATGGTAGTGGTTGAAGTTGGTCAGAGTGATACATATAGAATTAAAAGATTGAATGAGAATTCGGATAGAAATTTTGAAACAACAGCTCATGTAAGTCAACTGAAGATTTGGACGGGCCACGAACATGATGACGATGAGGATGACCGGAATGCAAAATCTGACGCCGAGGATGACCAAGAAAATGAAGAAATCACCAAGAATAGAGAACGAGAAGTGCATGAGGTACAGGACAGGAGTAACACAAATGAAAAGGAAGGGGGTATGGACGGAAAGTACGGCAGTGGGAAGCGGCCAAAACGAGTGACTCAAAAGCCAAGATACCTTCAAGAGTTCGTAGAATAGGATGCAAGATAAGAGTTCAGTTATTTCAGTGTAGAAGCAATAGATAGTTAGTGTAGGAAATAAGTAATAAGCAAGTTCCATAGTTGTGTTTGGAGGACCAAACAATTGTACGGATGGCCGATTGTTAAGAGTGAGTCTAGGGATATTCGTCGGAGGTATGAGGAATGGGATATAGGCGGAAGGGACATGGGAGCGAGCGGGAATAGAGAGGGGAGAGTTGGGTTCGAGAAGAGAACGGTGAAGCACGTGTCTGAGGCAGCGAGGCTGCGTAGTTGGGATTTTGGACTGTGAACGTTGAATGGTAGATGTGGGAGACTGTGGTCATACTTGGTGAACAATAAATAGTTTATAACATATATATCAACCTATTCTTACATCAGTGTTTAATTACGATTCCTGACTTTCCATTAGTGAACAAATTAGTATCACGTATAAAAAAGATTTTTGTTAAAGCACCGCTTCGTATTGAAACATACCACAAAATATTAAAAAATAGTCCTCTGCCACCGGAACCTATTTTAACTAGATGGGGTACGTGGATTAAAGCGGCATTATTTTATGCTGAACATTTTGACAAAATTAAAGAGGTTTGTTGAACTTTCGTTAAGTTAAACAAGTTTATTTAGAATTTGATTAAAGCCATATCTATTTTATTTTTTATGTTAATAGGTAGTTCAAACATTTAAAGAAAAAGATGCTGCAGCAGTTAAGACAGCACAAGATGTGATCCAACAAGACGAACTTATACAAAATTTAATATTTATTAAAGCCCATTTAAGCACTTTGCCTGCCACGATAGAAAAATTGGAAACAGTAGGTTTACCTTTAAATACTTCGATGGAAATATATATGTGTAAGTTTGAACGGTCCCGCCAAACTGACCATGTGACGGGAGTCACATGGGAAGACGGAGGGGAGCGACTGATGCGCAGCGACGGGTGAGGTGAGGTTAGGAGAACGCTCGAGAATAAGTGTAGAGGAGAGCAGTGTATGAAAGGTTAAATAATAAAGAGACTGAAGATCGATAATTTTGTGGATTCAGTTGTGAAACTACATCCACATGTGTTAGCATTTATTCCACCCAGCTGAATTAGAAAGTGATCCTTACAAATCCACAAAATGGAGACAGTTAAAGCAGAATTCAGATTTGAATCTGAAGCAAGTGCTTCGAGTAAAACAACGGTGGTTAAGGTAAAAACGATTAAAATAATAAATCAGAAAAAAATTTTTCAATTCCCGCAAGAACAACAGACTAATGCAGACCATGAGGATTTGTTCAAAACCACGATTGCAAAAAATGTTGTGAAAAGCTTGACCACGCGTAATAAATTTAGAAACGTGGTAATTACACTCAGTGAGGACCTGCGTAAAGTATATTTAGATAAAGAAAATAATGTGGTTTTCAATGAGTGGTATTTGGAAGAAGTGCCAGTAAATTCACAGTCAAACTCCGGTGAGAGTCAAGCACAAGAAAAATCTGTACATTCACTAGTGAAGGATATGATTGTAACAAAGTTCAATGGTGAAAATGCAAATGCTAGATCATGGATGAAATTATTCATACAAGAGTGTAATAGAGTAAGAGTAGCAGAAGGTAGCTATACACAAGTTCTAAGATTATTTTTGGAAGTATCGGCCTTAAACTGGTATGTAAACTTTATGAACGCAAACTCAATGGCTCATGCGTGGGAAATGTGGGGCAATTCCTTTTTAGACACATTTTCTGAGATGTCATGGGCTGAAATTACGTATGCTTATGAATATAAATTTTTGTATGGATCCTTATCAGAATTTGGATTAAAGAAACGAAAATTATTATTAGAAGCAGATCCTGAACTAACTTTAAATTCGCAAATAAATTTAATTGCAATAGCGTTACCTGAGTTTATTAGGAGTAAAATAAAAAAACAGAATTTAAAAACTATAGAAGATTTAATGGCAAGGCTAAAACAGCTGGGTCATGTCAATAATATAAGGAGAGAAAAAGTAAGCAATGAAAGTAAACTAAATACCGAAAATTTTAAAAAACCTTGTGCAATATGCATGAATTTAGGTTATAAGAATAGATTTCACCCAGAAAGCATATGCAGAAACAAGGATAAGAATATGCAAAATAAAAAAAATAATAATATAAAAGTAATAAATAACCTAGAAATCCAAGATGCTGTGGCTAGTAGTGAACAGTCAAAAAACGATTAGTAAGTCCACTTATCAAAATACGAATATCTATTAATGAAACTCCGACAGTTGCTTTGTATGACTCGGGGTCTAATGTTTCATTAATAAACTATAAATACTGGAAGGAAAAGTATGACAGTATCAATTCTAGGATAAGTGGAGGGGACAACATAAAAAGCATAACAGGAGTAACACAAACAGAAGGAGTTACAACATTATGGGTAAAGATTGGAAAAATAGAAAAATCATTCTCCTTTTTCATAGTAAGTAGTGACAATTTCAAAGAAAACTTATTATTAGGACTAGATGCCATACAAAAGTTTAGACTCAGGCAAGATGAAAACTTAAAGATTACTCAAAACTATATAGAAGAAGAAAATAAAAAAGTGAACGTGTATGAAAAAGAAGAAGACATGCAGCACGATAGCAGTAAACTGGAAAATATTTTACATAAATTTGATAGCATATTTGCAAAAGAAAAATTTGATGTGGGCAAGACTTCAGGATATGAAGCAACAATAAAGTTGACAGAGAACAAATACTTAGCAAAAAAACCATACAAGTGTTCTATGCAAGATAAAATAGAAATAGAAAATCAAATTGATAAGTTGGTAAGAACAGGCCTAATTGAAGAATCGTGCAGCCCGTATGCAGCGCCGGTCACATTAGTGTTCAAGAAAGAAGAAGGGAGAAAATCACGCCTATGCATTGATTTCAGAGATCTGAACAAAATTGTAGTGCCAGAAAGTCAACCATTCCCAAGAATTGAGGATTTAACGTTACGCGCAAGAAACTGTAAGTATTTTACGAAGCTGGATATAAACTCGGCGTTTTGGTCGATACCAGTGCGACAAAAAGACAGGTACAAAACTGCCTTCGTAACTCATCATGGCCATTGGCAATGGACATGTTTGCCATTTGGGCTAAAGTCTTCGGCGGCAATTTTTCAAAGAGTACTAGCTAGTGTGATAAGGAAAAATGCACTGGCAGCGCATGTAGTAAATTACATTGATGACATTTTAATTCACTCTAAGAGTTATGAAGAACACATAGTACATATTGAACAGACTTTAAGAGCATTACAAAATGAAGGTTTGAAACTAAATGGGACAAAGTGTAAATTTATACAGAATAAGACAACTTATTTAGGTCACGAAATTGGTGAAAATTGTATAAAACCAATGACAGATAATCTTATAGCCATCAGAAAATTTCCCATACCACAGACAAGACCACATATAAGACAGTTACTAGGCAAAATAAATTTTTACCTGGAATATATTCCAAAAAGCACAATTCTGTTAGAACCATTCCACAATTTGTTAAGAAAGAATGTAAATTTCAATTGGACAGAAAAATGCCAGATTAATTTTGAGAAGATAAAAGAGTATCTATGTGCACAACCAGTATTAGCGATCTTTGACCAAAATGCTCCAATTTATATGTACACAGATGCAAGCATCGAAGGAATTGGAGCAGTTCTAAAACAACAGCAAGAGAACAAAGAGTTAAAGCCGGTATTTTATTTTTCAAAAAAATTAACAAAAACACAAAAAACAAAAAAGGCTATTTACATTGAGTGCTTAGCAATAAAAGAAGCCATTTTGTATTGGCAGTATCATCTTATGGGGAAAAAATTCTTGATATTCACCGATCATAAGCCACTGGAAAATTTTAATATAAACAAGTGCACAGATCCTGAGTTATTGGAAATGTTAAATTTCATTTCCCAATTTGATTTTGATATAGTGTATAATCCAGGCAAAGAAAATGTAGAAGCGGACTGCTTATCCAGAAATCCAGTTCTAGAATCAGAGGGAGAAGGAAATATAATAGATGCGGTGGTAAGAACATCAAATGTTCTAAAAATAGAGGAAATAATTGAAGACCAAAGATTGATAAAATTAGACAATAATTATGAGGTTGAAAATAATATAATATATAAGACATTAAATAACAAGAAAAAGATTTGGATAACAGAAGAATTTGGAGTCGATGTAATAAAAACGATGCATGCCGAACAAGGACATACTGGAACAAAACAGATGGGGTTGACTATTGGTCAAAAATTCTATTTCAAGAATATGTACAAGCACATAAAAATAGTTTGCAGGACTTGTGAAACGTGTAAAAAAAATAAAACGAGAGTGGGCTGTTTTAAAGCCCCACTATCACAATTAGGCCCAGCAACGGAGCCATTTGAGATAGTGTCTTTGGATACAATAGGAGGTTTTAAAGGAAATAGGAGCACAAAACGATATCTCCACTTGATTATAGACCACTTTACCAGATGTGCTTTCATCACAACTTCCAAAACACAGACTTCAAAGGATTTTGTAAAAATAGTTAAAAAAGTAGGACAGAATGGAAAAATAAGAACGTTACTCACAGATCAATATGCGGGCATTAATTCAACAGGATTCAAAAAATGCATAAAAGATCAAAATATAACACTGATTTTCACCGCAGTAGATTGTGCGTTTTCAAATGGATTAAATGAGCGAACAAATCAGACTTTAGTGAACAGGATAAGGTGTAAGATATATGAAAATAGAAACACTCCGTGGCCGGCAATAGCTGAAAAGTGTGTAGAAGAATACAATAATACAATACATAGCTCCACAGGATTCACCCCAAAATATCTATTGACAGGTACAGACAATTCTACACTACCACCGTCCTTGGATAAAAACAACATCGAAAATTTGAGTGAAAATAGATTATGGGCTCTTAGAAATTCACAGAAAGTGCATGATCAAAATAAGGCATACTATAATAAAAATGCAACAAAGATTGACTATAATATCGGCGATCTGGTATATATACAAAATAGTAACGAACTAATGTCACATCCTCGTCCCTCGGTTCTTCTATATTAATATTTTTACGAAACAGTATTAAGAACATAAGTATTACCATAAGTAGCACTTTAGAACTCTTTATTACCATCATACCATAAGCATTACCATAAGTATTACCATAGAACTCTGTATTACCATTACCATAAGTTAAGAATATAGGACTCTGTATTACCATCATTAAAATCTTTAGCACATAAATCGATATACGCAAACGGGTACCAGCGGCGACCGAGAGATGGCGCGGCAAGCGGCACCATGTAGGGATATTGGCGCCACAAGCGCAAATTCCCCTAGACCCGCGTCTAGTGATCGCTCCGACGAGGTTGGCACCTCCGACTTCGGGCGATGGAAAACGGGGAGAGAACAAAACTCTCTCTCGTCGACTCGCCACCGATCGAGCAGGACGCGTTCGTCTTGTGCGCTTGATCGGTCATCATTGTTGTAGACTAAATACATAGTGTTACGGTTACACCCACGTGTACCAGTTATTGAGTTGCCCATCTCCTTCCTAAGAACGCAAAGCAGAGTAGGCTGCCACCTAGTACCGCGTCAGTGCGCGGCACCCTAAATCCTACAATTGGTGACCCCGACGTGATTCTTACGTCGCGTCCTCTCCCCTGGAAGGAAGGAAGGAAGTTCACGTTCCTGTGTAGGATTGAACCAGAGTCGGTGACCCTGCCGAGGACGTTGCTGCTGTAGCCGCCAGTACGTGGTTTTATCATCCCGGTCACACCCGCGTCCTGCCGGCCACGAGGTACTTTGCCGCCAAGCCGCCATTGTGGACGCCGTCACGAGGTCCGTTCCCGCTCAGCCGCCATCTTTCCTTGCCGTCTCGGCCGTGCGATTGGAGGAAGACAGCGGCGGAGCACACGTTTGTGCGTACATGAGTCAGTAAGTGCGAACGTTCAGGTTTTGTCAGGTACCGTGCGAGCGGTTAGTTTGTATATCTCGTTAGCGACAGTTCGTTTCGTCCCCGTGTGCGCCGTTCGCCGCGTGGCGAAATTCGTAACGTAATTCCGTACTGTTTTCGCGCGCGCCGTCTGAGAGCATTTGAACGTGTGAGACGCGCGTGCGTTCTCGTGAGGGAATTTCCTGCGGCCATCTCACTGAAATCAGGTATTACGCGTTTCCGCGTGCTTTCATAATGACCGCGCCGAGACCGTCGCCCGGGCTGGAGGACCCTCTCCGTCAAGTGGTCGAGACGCGCGTAGATTCCTATCGTATTCCGAAGATCCCCGCGTTCTTCCGGGAGGATCCGGCATTATGGTTCCTTCATGTGGAATCGTCGCTAGCAGTGTCCCGAATCACGACACAGAAAACGATGGCCGACATCGTCGTGTCCGTGCTGTCGTTCGAGGAGATCGCAACGATTAGAGACATTTTGTCTATGTCCCCTCACCCCGCGGGTCTCTACGATCAGGTTAAAGCACGCCTCATTTCGAGCTATTCCACGTCGGCCGAAGCTCGTTTGCGCCGTTTATTGAAGGGGGAGGTCGTTACCGATGGGAAGCCATCCCACATCCTTACACGGTTACGGAACCTGAATGACGGAACGTGTAGCGATGAGGTGATCCGCGCGGTCTTCATGGAACAGCTTCCAACGCAAGTTCGAGCCGTGCTAGTAATGTCGAAGGTTACGGATTTGCAAGAGTACGCAGAAATGGCCGATAAGGTCGTGGAGGCATCGGGTACCGTCCCGCCCGCAATTTCTGCGGTCTCGTCCGCAACACCAGGCGGCTACCGAGCTCCCTCGAATCGCGAACTCGAGGAAAAGGTCGAGCGCCTGACAAAGCAGGTAGCCGAGTTGCTCGCGAACGCCAATTTCCGGGGCCGTAGTTTCCGTCGTGGGCCCCCACCCCGCGGGAGGTCCCAAAACCGTTCGCAGTCGCGCGGAGATCGCGTGTGCCGTCTGCATCGTAAGTACGGGAGGGAGGCGCGTCATTGTATTAAGCCGTGCTCTTGGGTTCCGGAAAACTAAACCGTGCTGACCGCGTGGAGGCGAGCGCGTTAAGTACGGAATCCCATCGTCTCCTTGTCCGTGACCGCGACCTTGGGCTTACATTCCTCATCGACACCGGCGCGGACATTTCCTTATTGCCGGTAACTAAGACCGCTAGAAGCCACGCGGCTGATCTCAAACTCTATGCAGCCAACGATTCGGCTATTGAGACATTCGGCGAAAAACGTCTGGCGATAAACCTCAATCTTCGCCGCGTCTTTACGTGGAACTTCTGTATCGCCGCGGTGCCGTATCCCATTATTGGCGCAGATTTTCTTACCCATTTCGGCCTCGTGGTCGATTTGCGAAACCGCAAAATAATCGATCCGTTGACGCGGATTTTCGCCGTCGGTACGGTCAAATCTTCGCCGGTACTCAATGTAAAGTCAGTAAACCCTGCGTCTCCCTTTGCAGGAATTCTCTCTGAATTCCCCGGGGTACTCGGGCTCTCACAACCGCGTTGCAACTCGCCGCGCGATGTATTACATTATATAGTGACGGAAGGCCCCCCCATAGCCGAACGCGCGCGACGATTACCGAGCGATAAGCTTAAGGCGGCGAAAGCAGAATTTCAACGGCTCGTTGCCGAGGGAATTTGTCGGCCTTCTAGCAGCCCCTGGGCCAGCCCTATCCACTTGGTTCCCAAGAAGGATGGGGGTTGGAGGGTGTGTGGGGATTACCGTCGCGTAAATTCAGCCACAATTCCAGACATGTATCCGGTGCCGCACCTGCATGATTACTCCGTCAATCTGCACGGGAAATCGGTCTTTACGAAATTAGATTTGCATAGGGCATATCAACAGATTCCCGTCGCGCCGTCGCATATCGCCAAAACGGCCGTTATTACCCCCTTCGGGTTATTCGAGTACCTGGCAATGCCTTTCGGTCTCCGAAACGCCGGACAGACATTCCAGCGTTACATACACCGCGCCCTCGGTGACCTCGAATTTGTATTCGCGTACATCGATGACATCCTCATCGCCTCCTCGAATGTCAAGGAGCATGAGAGTCATCTGCGCATCGTGCTGCAAAGGTTGCAAGAGCATTCTCTGCGTCTAAACCTTGCCAAGTGTGAGTTCGGTAGACCCTCACTTGAGTTCCTAGGGTATGTCATTGATAGAAACGGTTCTTCACCGATCCCCGAAAGGGTGAAAAGCGTTCAGGGTTTCCCGAAGCCTAGGACCGTGTCCGACCTCCGGAGGTTTTTGGGAATGGTGAATTTTTACCGCCGCGGGATTCGTCGTGCCGCCGACACGCAGGCACCCCTGCACGAATACCTTCGCGACTCTAGGAAAAACGACAAACGCGAAATCGTTTGGACGTCGGCGGCCGAGGAAGCGTTTGCACGAGTCAAGTCCGACCTCGCAAACGCGACTTTGCTTAATCACCCCTCTCCCGACGCGGTAACGCGCCTCGTCACCAACGCATCCGATTTCGGGATGGGCGCGTCCCTGGAGCAGAAATTACAAGAAGCATGGAAACCCTTGGCATTTTTTTCCCACAAGTTCACCCCAGCACAACGCAACTATAGTGCGTATGATCGCGAATTAACAGCAGTATTCGTGGCGTTAAAGTATTTCAAACACTTCCTCGAAGGTCGCGACTTCGCAATAGTAACGGATCATAAACCCCTTACGTATGCATTCAAACAGCGTGCGGACAAGGCATCACCCCGCCAACTGCGGCAATTATCCTTCATTTCGCAATTCACCACTCGAATCGAGCACCTGCCAGGCAGCGAAAATGTCGTCGCGGATTCGCTATCGCGCATCGATGCCCTTCACCTCGCGGCGGACATCTCCTTACAGGAGCTCGCGACCATGCAGGAGTCCGACGACGAAGTAAAAGAGCTATTGTCTTCCACCGACCATTCGTTAAGTCTTAGTCGAATCCGGTGGGGATCCACTAACATTCCGATAGTGTGTGACCAGATGGGTGAGACTTTGCGCCCGTACATTCCAGCCCCGTTGCGCAAGGCCATCTTCGAGAAATTTCACGCGCCCGCGCACCCGAGTGCAAAGATTACGGATCGCGTGATCCGAAAACGGTACGTTTGGCCGCGAATGCATCGGGATATTGCGAACTGGGCAAATGAATGCGTGGATTGCCAGATGTCGAAAGTAACGCGTCACAACCATGTGAAGCCGGCTGAATTCGTCGCCCCCGACGAACGTTTCAAACATGTGCACATGGATATCGTCGGTCCGTTACCGGCGTCCGAAGGGTACCGGTACTGCCTTACTATCATCGATAGATTCTCGAGATGGCCGGAGGCGATTCCCCTCGCGAATATCGAAGCGACTACTGTATGTAGAGCCTTCGTGGATCAATGGATCTCGCGGTTCGGCACCCCGGAGACTCTCACGTCCGATCAGGGTAGCCAATTCGAATCTAAACTTTTTACCGCGCTGCTGCGACTGTCGGGATGCCACCGCATTAGGACCACTGCGTTCCATCCAGCTTCGAATGGCATGATCGAGCGATGGCACCGATGCCTGAAGGCCTCGATCATGTGCCACGCGAACCCTTCGTGGTCGCGTGTACTGTCCACCGTGATGCTTGGGCTGCGGAATAATATGATGGACACCGGTTCGTCACCCGCGGAGTACCTGTACGGAACGTCGCTGCGCATTCCGGGAGAATTTGTACTTCCCGACGACGGTTCCGCGGATCCGCAAGCGTTCGTCGAGGAATTCCGCGAACACATGCGCGCCGTGAAACCCGTCCCCGTGGGTCAACGTCATAAGAAGCGCGCTTTCGCGTTCAAAACCATGGAAACGTGTACGCATGTGTTCCTACGCGCTGGCGTGAATAAGAAGGCGCTCGAAAGGCCGTACTCAGGGCCGCATAAGGTTTTAAGCCGTCCGTCCGACCGCGTGTTAGAGATCGAGGTGAACGGAAAACCGCGCTCCGTCTCGATCGAGAACGTGAAACCGGCGTATCACATCCGCGAGGACCTGGATACAGTATCCAGCGGTACCGCCGGCGCAACGGTAGACAACGCTCCGCGAACGTACGCGCGAACAAAAACTGTGCGCATTAACCTGCCGACGTAGGATTAAACATCACTTGTGCAAACACATAGATATGTAAGTTAGACATAAGATTTATGTATTGTAGTGTAGTTGCGCACCCATTGTTCAATAGCTTTAAGATATCCCTTGTTAGGCGTGAGGAAAATCGTGTTTAGGACAAGCACAGAGTTGCCGTACACACTCGGGGGGGGAGTGTGTAGGGATATTGGCGCCACAAGCGCAAATTCCCCTAGACCCGCGTCTAGTGATCGCTCCGACGAGGTTGGCACCTCCGACCTCGGGCGATGGAAAACGGGGAGAGAACAAAACTCTCTCTCGTCGACTCGCCACCGATCGAGCAGGACGCGTTCGTCTTGTGCGCTTGATCGGTCATCATTGTTGTAGACTAAATACATAGTGTTACGGTTACACCCACGTGTACCAGTTATTGAGTTGCCCATCTCCTTCCTAAGAACGCAAAGCAGAGTAGGCTGCCACCTAGTACCGCGTCAGTGCGCGGCACCCTAAATCCTACAACCCTACTCCCGCTCAACGGGCATCCCCCACTCTTCACAGGAGTGGGAGAGCGGGTTTATTAGTGAGCCACGCGCTCAGCGAAGAGGAGTTCTCTCGTCAGTTCTCATCTGACTCAATTACTAACTCGAGCCAAGAGCTCTCTAACTCCGAAATCCTATTTCATCTATTCGTTATACGTAGAATTATTAAGACCAGTGTTCATGCAGTTGTATATCCATTTTATTACAATATATATATAGTGTTACGATAAGTAAGTGTCGATTCAGTGCTCTAAAACCTTTCCTTTCCTTCGCGACTCGACGTGCTATCCACAGCTTGGACGACTTCGGTAAAGACTTTTCGGTTCAATCATTTCGATTCAGATCAATTCTTCAATCTCGATATTGGGTTTAATCCTACGGAGAGGACCACCGCTCGTAGGCATCTGCGCGTTCTGGAGAGGGCAGCCGCTCAGATCGCAACGATCAACCCTTTATCGAGATCTATTTTACCATATTTCGCGAATAGCTAATCAATGCCGAAGACGCGCCGAGCTGGGAGGAAGAATCAATCGCGGAAGTTAATCCGCCAGTTCCGTGAACCAGCGATACCAGAATACTACCCTCTGGGGGTAGTTACTCTTCCGGAAATAATCACCGACGTGTTGGTGAACCAAACACCGTGGAGGTTGATCCCCGTGGACGTAACTCCAGCCCTTCCCGACTTGGAGCACATACCACTGGACGACCCACGTTTTGATCGGTATACCGAAATCAGGAAACAACTATTGGAAGCCCATTACTAAGGTAAGATCCTTAAAATCCAATTTCGAGTGGACACGGCGACCGTAACAAAGACCCGATCATAGTCGGACGTACGAGCCGATTGGATCAAACTCGGTTAAAGAGTAGTCTTCGGTGCATAGGGTAGCGGTAGGGGTACCTTCCGGACCGTCAATACCGGGACGTGACACTAAACAGAAACAAATTAATGGTAGTCAGAACAGGTCCGCACAGGATAAAAGAGAAGATATCGGACTTGATTTACGTGATAGACAGCGGATTTAAGAAAAAAGAGTCTAATTTATTTCACGCGAGCAAGTTGGTGCCGTACGTCCATCAACCTTGGCTGCCCACTCTAAGAGGGGGGATGTAAGTTTGAACGGTCTCGCCAAACTGACCATGTGACGGGAGTCACATGGGAAGACGGAGGGGAGCGACTGATGCGCAGCGACGGGTGAGGTGAGGTTAGGAGAACGCTCGAGAATAAGTGTAGAGGAGAGCAGTGTATGAAAGGTTAAATAATAAAGAGACGGAAGATCGACAATTTTGTGGATTCAGTTGTGAAACTACATCCACATGTGTTAGCATTTATTCCACCCAGCTGAATTAGAAAGTGATCCTTACATATGAATTACATTAATCATTTAAAAGGTATACCTGGTGAGTGCGGAGAAAAAATTAGAAAAAAAGTAACTGCGGTTGTAGAAAAAAATACTGGGTTAACGAAATTAATACAAATTTCAAATAGTTTGAACACTGAATTTGTACAAGATCCAATAGATTCGCCAGAAATCTACTGGAATTAATATAAGTACGCACCGCTTACATCGTGTGACGTGGAGCGATCATTTTCTGCATATAAACTAATTTTTACGCATGAGCGTCGGCAACTAACACCATCCAACTTGGAAAAAATGCTTGTCATTTATTGTAACTCGAATTATAATATGTCACAATAATCATAAAATGTTTTGTTAATTTTGTATATTTTCCCTTCATATTTGCATATTTTTCGTGCATATTTGCATATATTTAGAGCATAAATAGCATATGTTTATTACATATTTATTGGGCGTAAACATCCGGAGTCTAATAATTGCTATACACACTGTCTAACCGATCGACATGGGTGCCGATACGGTTACATATATTAAGGGGGTCTTCTACTGTGAAGGCTGTTTTTTTCAGCTTACTTTCGGAATTTTTTTGAGGAATAATAAAAACACACAAAGTTATAACTTTTATATCGAGTGTATTAATTATTGGACTTCGTTTACAAATTTTTGTAAAGCATGATAATAACAATAATTAGCTTTATAGCACTGGAATGGTGACCATGTATAAAAAATGTTGGCGGATGGCACCCATGATTCACGATTTTTTATTCATATGAAATTGAAAAATCAAATAGCATTTTAATATGTAGATCTATGGCTATCGTGTGAACTAGAATTAAATAAAAATATTCAAATTTGAATATTTGACAAAGTTTTTAAAAAAAAAGTCAGTTCTTCGTATTTTTTTTCAACCTTTTAAGCTAAAGAACAAGAAATTAGTAAAATATTTCAATTATCCTAGTTCACACGAAAACTAGAGGCGTATGAAAGATGTGTACGAAATTATAGCGAAATCGGTTGAAGAATTTTTGAGATATCGTGGGCGCCGCTTCAAAAAAATGCGTTGGAAGTTCAAGTACTTATGACACAAAGATAATTTTACTTACCGTTAATCTGCAATGCCTGGACCATACAGTACACCTTCAGTTTCTTCCTGGAAGTCATTCAGAAGTGAATTTTCTTCTCGGTTTTGAATCCGAGATTTTTTGGCGAAGTCAGACGATTTTCGTTCGAAGCGGTACAAGCGAGCGTTGTCACGGTGCGTAGAATATGTGCAAGAATTGGTGCCAATTTTCAATCCCATTGTTTCCATAATTTTTAATACTCCTTCAAATCCATCGTTAAAAATGATAACTGTCAAAAAAGTAGCTATTTCAACCACCTTGGGCCCAGAATGAATGTGTTTTGGGGCGAATGTCCAAATTAGGGAATTCAATGATTCGTTATTATTTTGGGTCTCAGCTCCCAAGCATCTGATTAATAAATCATCTTTTAATAAATCTTCGTAAACCGGCTTAATTGTTTCTAAAACTTGACTTTTTAAAGAAACTCTAGAATGGTTAAAATTCTTGAGGAGTCCTAAAGCTTCTGCTTTACGCCACTTGCACCAGCTGATTTCACCCTTCGGACAATAATCGTGCTGCGGATTATCATCAGGAGAACTGCAGTGATAAAAAGAAGCCCAAATCTCTCTCTTCATATCATCTATTGAATCTGGATGCCGTCGTATGGCTAAGCCATAGAATTTCGTCAATTCACCAATGACTTTTTCAGTTAGTTTACCGTGTCCTTTTCCACCGATTCCCTTGTGATTTTTTTTAATGTTGCGAAGTCTCGTGCCCATCCTCTTTTCCACATGACGTACGCACTCCTTTTTCACAACTTGTTTTTCATCTGTATACGGATTAGCATTCAAAATACCTTTGAATGTTTTGCTATCTCCGTCTCCAACGTATGTTAGGTACTTTACGCCATGTTTCTCCATAGAACGTAAAAACATTTCAATAATAGCGTCAATTTCCATTTTACCAGAGCTGACAATATGATTTATGGAACAATCCTTGTGGTTCGATAACCATTCTTCGTGGAATTGGAGTTTTGGAGTTCTCAGTTTCTCGAAATATCAACAATTGTCGCGTACTGCACCGACTAAGCGAACGTTCTTAGAAAGTTCGTGATTGTTCACATATGTAATTGTCAATTGTCACAATTGCGTCTGCTATGAAAAAAGACTCGGTCGTTCATAAGGAATTTACTGTGTAATTTCGTAACGGTTTCGCGAGCAACAGGTCGAGAATGTTATTATCGTAAGCGTCCGTGTATGTTTTTTATGACCGCGTGTTAGATGCCCAGGCGTATAGCGATAACAAATACAATCGTCGAGTTTAACCGTAATTGTACAAATATTCTATCTTAAGTAAAATAAAGGAAACTTTGTCAATCGATCGTAAAATCACTAGTTAATTTTCACTACTTCCTTCCAATTATTCTTAATTTCACTACTGTTTCCGCCCCATGCTTACGGGGGACGGTTACAACTGTATGTATTTATAATTTATAAATCGCTCAATTTTTACCACGATGTCATAGGTGAGCAATAAAAACAATTAATCTTTTCGTTGCTGTTAAGAAACTTGTTACTGTTATTGTTACTTGTTACTTGTTACTGTATAATTTAGAGCAAGCCTACAGTGCTTCATTAAAATCAAAGTTAGAACGGCTACTATCATAGTGGAAATGCGCGCAAGATGTAAATCATTAAAATCTACAAAACTGTAAAAGGCAATTTTAAAATGTTACATACCAATGGATTAGAAATAAAATGCTCGTCATTTTTTGTCATTATGAAAATTTCAATAAAAAGAAAAATTAAGTTAATAAATTTTGTTTGTTATAAACAAATTACATTTTGTTAAATTTTCTAACACCATGTTATTGTACATAAGAAACCATTAACTTCGCCCATTAACAATTTTTTCGTATGTCTTTCCGTTTTCAAGATAGCCGTTTCGAGCCAAAACTTCAAGGGGTGGATTCACACTTTAAACTCGAGTTACCGCAGCTAAAAAAAAATACGTGTCGATTATTTTTGGCTGCTTTATAAGTGTACAAAGTATCATCAAAATTGAAGCTGGACCGTTCATGAACATTCCCTGTCAGTCAGATTGGCCGTATCGGCATCCATGCGGTTTCCGAGCTGAGCGTTTAGCCCTCAAGGTTACTTCCCCAAACAACCTATCGTCCAAATGCAGGATTTGGATGGGAATGGAATGTTAACGGAGAGGGGGAAGCGCTAGCCTGCGAAGCAATCAAGAATAGGCTGAGCCGCCAGAACTCAATCTACCGTCAAATGTGGACGTTCTGTATCCGACACGGAATAAAGGCTGATGAAACATATTGGTGTCGTTTATTTCTAGTTCCTACTATCCCGTAATAGTTTCCGAAATGTACTTCAGCGTACCTGAAGGCTTTATGGAAAATCCAAACAGGGCTTGCAAATTGCAGAAGGCCATATATGGTCTCAAACAAACTCCATTGGCCTGGAATTTGAAATTCATCGAATTTCTGAAATGAGACCTCATGAATTTGAGGTCTACGCCTCTGGAACCATGTGTCTCTGTAAACGAATCAAAAACATTGACACTCGAACATATGTAGATGATGGATTAATTATGGCAAAGGACAAGAGGGAGACGATCTATTTTTTGGAGGAATTAGGTGAGAAATTTAAAATGAATACTGATATTAATCTAAAATCATTTTTAAGAATTAATCTTAATTGGGAAAAGGATAGTCTTAAATTAAATCAGTGCAGTTATACCAAAGAAATTCTGGAAGAATATGGAATGTTAGATTCAAAGAGTGCAGATACTCTTGTAGCATCCATTGTATGGCCACTACGCCCTTGCCATGGTATGAATGGAATGGAATGTAAGGATAATTTTAAGCTTTCTATCTTTACATTATCCCAGAGTCTCATACGAGCCTGGTCGTCCTGTTAAACACTTGGCGACCAGAGCCGTACGAAGCGTCTGTCTTCTTTCAAGGTTTCGCCTGGGCCTCGGACCACCCCGAACCGGGCCCGGTAAGCCTCTTGATTTTTATGACTCTCCTCCGCTTTAACTAAATTTTCCTTCAACTAGGTATTTTCCAATTTTGTTTTTCCGTCCTGCCGTCCTGTCTCTTTTTCTCTCCCTTTGCTATTAGGGTAAGGAAATGTATATATTCATAGAAGTCGTAGGAATAACCGACCAGCCTTGTTATCACGGTCAGTGAGACTGCGTCGTATATTAGCCTAGTCTGTTTATCACGATCAGTGAAGATGCGTCCGTAAGCTCAGTCGGCTAACGACGTGTTACATAGCTCAGTTTGGTAAAAACGTTGTTGTTGCGTCCCAAGTCAAAAACACGCCATTTTCGTAACGCAGCAAAGTTCGTCGAGGGGCACAAGGCTGGGTCCTGCGTTGGCCCAGGCAAGGCCATAAAACGGCGTTGTGCCCATATTTGGGCATAGTCAAGGAGTTTTCGCAGTGGAATTTTCTACGACCCCCACACGAGCGCATCCCTGCGCTTGCCGAAAGGCAGTTACTCCGACGCTTCCGACTAACGCACTTCAAAACTCAATTTTCACTGTTACCGTAACATAGCATCGCATCAAGAATAAACATTCTTCCAATTACCAGTAACCACTCGCATATAATTCCATATATTTGTCCACGCGACTCCACACCATTAATTTGTTCGTGGAGATAGCGCGTCTGCGAGCACGATTGCGAATTCGCTACAGAGCACAGTGGTCCCAAATGCCGAAAAGCTGGCCATAATATGAAGGAGTTCTTCAATTTAGCTAAAAATTTGTAGGTAGGGGTTATCGAGGTCGCTGATTACGAATCAAAAGTCATAATTAAAAAAAACAAAATGGCGGCTCCGATATAGCTCACACATATGCGAAAGAAATGTCGGAATTACCTGAAATTTGATACATAGTTACTATCGAGGTTGCTGATTACGAATCAAAAGTCATAATTTAAAAAAACAAAATGGCGGCTCCGATATAGTCACACATATGCGAAAGAAATGTCGGAATCACCTGAAATTTGATACATAGTTACTATCGAGGTTGCTGATTACGAATCAAAAGTCATAATTTAAAAAAACAAAATGGCGGCTCCGATATAGCTCACACATATTTCACGAAAACACGTCGGATTTCGGAGGTATGTGTATTCACCAAAAGTGATTATAATTGAGCCCCGCAACCAAAAATAATTTTTTCAGAATGATTTGAAATTTTTTAATTTAATTTTTTAATAACTTTTTAATGAAGCCTCAGTGAAGAAATTTATACTCTTGATTTTCGTCTTATTTTGGCCTCTAGAATCTCCCATTAAAATTTTTCCCAGGGGTGGCCGAATACCCTGTATAAGTAAAAAATCTAAATGAAAACGAAAGGAAGAGAAAAAATGTTTTAGTTTGGAATTCTCAAATTTTATTAACTATTTTCGAAATAAATAATTTTTCATGTAAATAGTTTAATGCAGATTTATAGTCAATAATGAAGTAGATCAACTGGTTCATTGAAAAATATACAATATTTAATAATGAAAAATTATTTATGCATTAATTTAAAAATTTATTAAATCTAATAATAAGTCCACCCAAAATTATACATTATTTATTTTAAAAAATTTGTTGTATCTGCCACAGTTTCCAAGAAAAAACCGCGTGATTTAGTAACGCGGTCACCCTTCATTATAAAATAGGGTGGTATGACTTTACTTGCAAAAACTTGCAGCTAATTCTTGCAAATTCTGCAAGGTGAAAGTATCACATACAAGCCTGAACAAATATGGCAGTGGGATATTGTGGAATAAGCAACTTTTTGCCTACTTGTTTGCGATGCATGCATGAAATTTTACATTTTATTTTCAGTAATGAATGTACCGGTTTAAAAAATTAATGGATAACAATTTTTAATATGTTAGTACTCAGAAATGTTCTACTTACTTCCAGGAACAGCATCCATTTTGCAGAATTGAAATTGATGCCTTCTAAAAAAACTTATGCACTTTTCACTCTGTGGTACGAATTGACGCTTACGCTCTCGACAAACGACTGACTAACGAAGCCAAAGTTTGGATCGCAATTGCCATCCAGGTATAAAAATATGACTCATTTCATTTTCCCTACCCTAAAGAGACATCCTTAAACTGCCGATTCCAACAGGTAAAACCTCCATACCGAAAAATTATTTTTTGGGGTTTTGGCCACGTTTTCACGATTTGGGACCACTGTGCAGAGTGTCGACGGCCTTACAACCCGTCACCCGAACGACGCTCAACATTTTGGTCCTTCGAGCCGGATCTATTGATACCAAGAGTTCAGTGCAATCAATTAACTGCTAAGGATTCGCCTGCACGTGAAATACGGCGTCCTGCAAGGAAATCTCAACAAGCATACGTCGGCGAGGACTCGTGACGTATAAAAAATCACGGACCATTATTGGTGGTGAAACGGTACAAGTGAAGTAACTGTGACAGAAAAGCAGAATCGTTACTATCAAAAGGTGCAACATCTGCAATTGGCAAGGGATTCGATGGCATCGAGAGTGCAGCATCCCTGTTGAAAACACATCACGAGTGGATTCGATAGCGTCGTGAACGTTACATCCAAATCACAAGCGGATTCGATAGCGTCGTGAGCGCTACATCCAAATCACAAGCGGATTCGATAGCGTCGTCAGCGCTACATCCAAGGCACGGGCGGATTCGATAGCGTCGGAAGCGCTACATCCAGGCCATCAAGGAGGCTGCAATTGGTCATCGGAGTCTACATCTACAGCGGAGCTTCCTTCAGCGAATCATCGCTGGACAAGGCGTATCATCGTTGTAACTACGAAATCGTAAGTCGAAATACTTGTTAGTCGCTATCCTTTATAACCCCTTGTCGTTAAATAAACATACATTACGATGGCTTCTGAAAAGGCAAATTACAGTACTGAAGCAGGGTCATCTGAGAGCAACAATCGCGAATCACGGTATATTAGAAAACGAGCAGTAATAAAATCCAAACTAACAATGTTCATCAAATTCATTGAGTCATGTGAGGAATCTGGGACATGTCGCGTTCACCAGTTAAAATCGCGAATGGCAAAATTAGAACACCATCTCATAGATTTCGAAGGAATTCAAGAAATTTTAGTGTCTATTGCTTCCGAAGAAATGGTCGAAACGCGTATTTCGGAAGGTAACGTTTTTGAGGAATCGTATTACGATACAATGGATAGGGCGCAAGCGTTACTAACACGTGAACACGAAACAATGGATCAGGTAACAACTCGACCGAGTCCAGAACCTCAGGTACACGACAATCCACTTACACAACCCAGCGTAACAGCTGTGGAGGGTCAACCGTCAATATTTAGCGAGTCAGTTATAAAGAATGTAACAAAAACACAAGCGGCTGAAACGCACGTTCAATTACCGACGATGCATTTAGCAAAATTTTCTGGGTCTTACGAAGCTTGGCCGGGCTTCGCAGATACATTCCGATCAGCAGTACACGATAACACACAAATTCGCGACACCTTAAAACTTACATATTTACGATCATGTTTAGTAGGGCAAGCAGCTAAAAAAATCGAATCACTTGAAACGGCAGCTGCCACCTATTCAGTTGCTTGGAATATTCTACAAAATTCGTATGATGACCCTTCGATTATAATAAATAATAGAATCAAGGCAATGTTCCAGTTACCTCAATGCACAAAAAACAATCCAAGGTCCTTAGGGGAACTGGCAGACAAAGCTACAAGGCATTATCGCGCCCTTCAGGCATTAAATAAGCCAGTTTTAGAAGCATTTCCCATATACGCGATTACCTCAAAATTAGACGATGAATCTCGACTTCGTTGGAGAGAAAAAACACAGAGAACAGTTCTCCCACGATGGAAGAATTACTCGAATTCTTACATAGTAGACGCAAAATCTTAGAAACAGGAGCACCGGAAAAATCAGTACATATACCAATCGCGTCCGGAGTCCGTTCAGATTTTAAACCACGCGCCCCAGCCCAGAAATCGAATAACACGTCTTTTACCTATACCACGATCCAATCATCGTGCCAGGTGTGCAAGGGAAAACATTTTACTCAGTATTGCTCAAAACTGGCCGACTGTAACATCGAGCAGAGAATAGAAATCGTTAAAAACGCGAAGTTATGCACAAATTGTTTGCGACCACGTCATATGGCTAAAGACTGCATGGCCGGCACGTGCAAACAATGTAATGGAAAGCACCATACATTGTTACACAAACCTCAAAACACGGAATTAGCGCCGCAAATAAAGGCTAATCTTTCGACCCTGAGTGTGAACGTAGGCGCTGAGGTACTATTGTATACAGCGGTTGTTAATATTCTCGATTCTTCCGGACAACTACAGCCGTGCCGCGTTTTATTAGACACCGGGTCTCAATCACATTTCATTACCGAACGGACGGCGGCTAGGTTAGGGCTCCCGCGCCAGCAAGTACGAGTTCCCGTAGTCGGGATCAATCAGGGCACAACAAACATTAACAACTCAATTAAAACACGAATTCAATCGCGCATCAACAGATTCGAATCTGACATTACCTTCCTGGTCATACCATACATCACTGAAAGGTTACCGTCGCGTCCAATTTCGAAAGCGGAAATTACGATCCCAAAAAATTTACCGTTAGCCGATCCAGGGTTCAACAAACCTTCCGAAATCGACGGTCTAATAGGTGCATAGTTATTTGCACGTTTATTATGCGTCGGGCAGGTTTCTATTGCCGATACTCAAATCACGCTTCAAAAAACTAAGCTCGGTTGGGTTATTTCGGGAACCGCACCTTGCAAAAACACAACAACAAAAACTCAATGCAATATTGCGGTAGGATCATTGCAAGGACAAATCGCGAAATTTTGGGAAATAGAAGAACTGTCAAACGAGAAAATCATATCGAGAGAAGAGCGCGAGTGCGAGAACCATTATCATGAAAACACAACACGTGATTCACAAACCGATAGATATGTTACTAGACTTCCGTTCAAACAAAACACTCCGCATTTAGGTGAGTCATATTCCATCGCATTTAAAAGATTCCAATCCCTAGAACGGAAATTTCTAAAGAACCCGGAGTTAAAACTACAATACGCAAGGTTTCTAGAAGAATATCGTGATTTAGGACACATGTCCAAGGTCGAAGCTCCCTCCACAAAAGAAGGCTGTTACTTGCCACATCACGCGGTATTAAAACAGTCGAGTTTGACCACCAAGTTGCGCGTGGTATTTGACGCATCTGCAAAAACGTCCAGCGGAATATCACTAAATGAAGCATTGCTAGCAGGTCCAACCATTCAAGACGAGTTGTACTCTTTATTGGTCCGTTTTCGATCACATTCGTACGTAATCACAGCCGATATAGAGAAAATGTATCGGCAGATTCAAATCCATCCCCACGATCGAGTTTATCAAAAAATATTATGGCGTGCAGATAGTCAAAGGCCAATCGAAACTTATACTCTAAATACCGTAACATATGGCACATCCGCGGCTCCCTTCTTGGCCACTCGCACACTTCAGCAGTTAGCCGAAGACGAGGGAAAACTATTCCCACGAGCAGCAGTTGTACTGCGTGAGGATTTTTATGTGGACGATCTGTTGACAGGGACGAAAACGTACGACGAGGTCATCAGTATTCGCGACGAATTGATTGAACTCTGCAAGAAGGGAGGGTTCAAACTGCGACAGTGGGCCGCGAACGACAAGCCACTAATAAACATACTCGATGACAAAACAAACGACAATCACTTACGACTAGACTTAGACGATACGATAAAGACACTCGGCATCCATTGGAACGCGAGACAAGACACAATTACATATACAATACAAGAATTAACGCAAACAGATCGTATAACGAAAAGAGGAATTTTATCTCAAATCGCCACATTATTCGACCCTCTCGGATTGCTTGGTCCAATCATAGTAACGGCCAAAATCCTCATGCAACAATTGTGGAAACTACAATTAGATTGGGACGAATCAGTTCCTGCAGATATTCATACTAACTGGCACATATTGTCAAGACTTAAGGTTACTGGACAACTTAAACATTCCTAGGCAAATAACAGCAAGGACATACGTGACCGTGCAAATGCATGGCTTTTGCGACGCGAGTGAGCAAGCCTACGGAGCTTGCATTTATTTGCGGTCAATTGGTCAGGAAGGTAATGTCTCGACACATTTGGTATCGTCAAAATCTCGAGTTGCCCCATTAAAAATCATCTCATTACCTCGACTAGAACTCTGCGCTGCACATTTATTAACCAAATTGTACAAAATCATTATTCACGCGTTACGAAGATTAACGTTCGATCGAATGGTGTTTTGGTCGGACTCGACGATTGTTTTGCATTGGATCCAGACCTCTCCACATCTCCTAAAAACTTTCGTTGCTCATCGAATCGCAGACATACAATCCGTAACAGCCAATTGCGAATGGCGACACGTAAGCTCCGGAGACAATCCTGCGGATCTAGTATCACGGGGCATGAATACAAAAGAATTTATACGCAGCCAACGGTGGCAGCATGGTCCATCTTGGTTAAAAAAGCACGAAATTGAGTGGCCTGCCGATTATCTACAACCAGTTGAAGTACCGGAAATGCGACCTCTCGTTATATTAACCACAGTTACAACAGATTCAACTATCTTTGAAAGGTTTTCCTCATTCAATAGACTAAAACGCGTCATAGCCTACATACTACGGTTTAAATCTAACAGTTTACATAAAGAAAATCATAAAGGAGCATTATCCACGGATGAGCTGAATAAAGCAGAACACAGCATAGTACGAACAATTCAACTTGAGGCATTCAAAAATGAACTACACACGCTAAAGACGGCAGGTCAACTCAAAGGGGACCTTATGCCATTAAATCCATTCATAGATGAGGACGGAATATTAAGGGTAGGCGGAAGATTATCCCGTTCCAAATTACCATACAATGCAAAACATTCGATTCTTTTACCGAAACGACATACGGTAACGAAATTAATCATACGCTACTACCATATGAAAAATTTTCACACTGGCACCCAGGCAACGTTAAACGCGGTTCGGCAGAAATTTTGGATTCCGAACGGGAAAATTCTGATACGAAATATAATACACAAATGCATTACCTGCTACCGCGCGAAACCCCCAATTATGCAGTATAAAATGAGCGACCTACCAACCACTCGCGTTACGTACTCCAGACCTTTCTTGCAGTCTGGGGTAGATTTTTGTGGCCCGATCTGGATTAAGGAAAAAACACACAGAAATCGAAACAAAATTAAGGTTTATCTTGCGATATTTGTCTGCTTCACCACTAAGGCCGTGCACCTAGAAATCGTAGGTGACCTGACAACCGAGTCGTTCCTAGCAACGCTGCGTCGATTCTTTGCGCGAAGGGGTCAACGTTCTGATATCTTTTCAGACAACGCGACGAATTTTATCGGCACAAAAAAGGAGTTAACAGACCTCTTTAATTTCTTGAATTCCGATGAGATGAACAACACAATAAAAACAGTCCTGGCAAATGAAAACATTAAGTGGCACTTAATTCCACCACGTTCACCACATTTTGGTGGGATCTGGGAAGCTGCAGTTCGAACTACTAAACATCACCTAGTTCGCGTGATAGGCGAAACATTGCTCTCTTATGAAGCTCTGCTGACGTATGTTAACCAAATAGAGGCAATTTTAAACTCCCGACCGATCACTCCACTGTCCCCCGATCCCAACGATTTGACCGCGTTAACCCCCGCCCACTTCCTTATTGGCGACACACTAACAGGTATTCCGGACTACGATTTTACGAGCGTGCCACCTTCTCGACTTTCCTCATGGGAACACGTTCAAAAAATGAAAAGACACTTTTGGAATCGGTGGCAAAAGGAATACTTGCACGAACATACAGTTCGCAAAAAATGGCACACGGGTGTCACACAAAATATTGCGATAGATACGCTAGTCATAGTGCGAGAGGACAATCGTCCGCCTATGACCTGGCCCCTAGGAAGAATCACAGCGGTGTATCCGGGCGACGATGGAGTCATCCGTGTAGTGACGATTAAGACCTTAGACGGTGTATATAAACGTAGTATAAAGCGAATAGCGCCATTACCTATAGACACTTAATATAAGTCACTATTAAAATCACAAAATGTAAATACACGTCTTCCTAAACACAATACAAAGGTGAATATTAGACTAATTATGCTACTAGCAACTCTAGTTTTTAAAAACAATTAACCACTAATTACGAGTTAAGCGTAAATCACCTTCATAGTGCAATTGCTAAATAGGTGCACAATTAGTATAAGTATTTGTAATTCTAGCACCGTACAAACACAAATTCCTAGATCTAATTGAGATTCATCAATCTCCCCATTTATGTAAATATATTTTCATTTAAGCGCACGTCATATACCAACTCATGTTCGATCTAAGTTCTTGTAAATAATGTACTATACAATGTAGCGTAGTGAACACCACGATTAATTTTAAGATTTAAGAATTAGGCACTCGACCTTATCGCGTTCAGCTAATAGCACTACAACAGTTCCAGTTTTCCGTTATCCTTTACTTTGAACACGACCGTTCAAGGGGAGCGGCATGTTGCGTCCCAAGTCGAAAACACGCCATTTTCGTAACGCAGCAAAGTTCGTCGAGGGGCACAAGGCTGGGTCCTGCGTTGGCCCAGGCAAGGCCATAAAACGGCGTTGTGCCCATATTTGGGCATAGTCAAGGAGTTTTCGCAGTGGAATTTTCCACGACCCCCCACACGAGCGCATCCCTGCGCTTGCCGAAAGGCAGTTACTCCGACGCTTCCGACTAACGCACTTCAAAAATCAATTTTCACTGTTACCGTAACATAGCATCACATCAAGAATAAACATTCTTTCCAATTACCAGTAACCACTCGCATATAATTCCATATATTTGTCCACGCGACTCCACACCATTAATTTGTTCGTGGAGATAGCGCGTCTGCGAGCACGATTGCGGATTCGCTACAGAGTGTCGACGGCCTTACAACCCGTCACCCGAACGACGCTCAACATTTGTAATATCACGGATTCGTATTAACCTACGTGTGGCTACATCCTCGCTTCGATTAAACATTTATAATTGGGGGTAGCTAGTTGGAGTGTAATTAAACCACCAGCCCCCTTACTCTATATGGTACATACGATTTCAATGAAGAAAAAGAAGCAAATTTTCCATATAGACAATGTTCAATATCATATATTCAAAGCGCCTTGGTGTAACCGCTGGCAGTTCGTCAACAAGGTTTGATATTATTGTCGTTACGCGACCACGCCCGAGTCTCGCCGGATTGTTTTTCATACCCGGCCGGCGAATACGAAATTTAACCGCTCGCCTCGCTCACAGTCAGTCTGTAAGTGAGAGTCGATTCATACAGAAACAATTTTGTAAACCGTGAGCTCGTCAGGCTTTTCACGAAGAAGAAGTGAAGGGAGAAAAATAAAGAAAGTTTCCCAAGAGACCGAGAAAATTGATTATCCGAACTATCCACAGTTCAGTGGACCAGTTTATCCTTCCTACTGATCGAATCGGTTTGCTAAATATAGGCCGAGACGATACAGACAATGTGTGGGAAATTTATTCTACTTAAGCATCAGAATCAGACCAGGTTTGACATATGCTGTAAATTGGGCCAGCAGACACATAGGACACAAGTTTCATGTACATCCAAATAATTCGAAGAAAATATTGCGGTATATTAAAAATAATTGTAATTTAGGAATAAGATATCAAATAGATGATTCTCTTAGTGATGAAATAGAGTTGGTCCGTTATCGTGATTCTATTCAAGAATTAACTCATTTCGCGGCCTCCACGAATCTCATTAGCAGCATCTCTCGGACACGCTTTGTTCTCGAGAAAATCGCTAGCTGCGCCTACTACGCAATGCGTCAAAACCGATTTTGGGCCATTGCACAAGATTTACATGCGCACGCAACGATCTTCTGCGTGCCGCCGAAGGTGCCAGAGGTACAGCGAAGGTACTTTCTCACACTATGCCAGATCACGCGTAAGTGAGCTCATAGAGTTTCGTGAGACTCGACAAAGGCAAACTGACACATGCCCTCTTTCTCGATTCTCCGAAGCTACCCGAATTAATTTCGGATCGTCTCGTGGGAATCGAGAGAGAAAGTCTCACATTTGCTTTCTCGCTCTTGAACAGCTTAAATCCGACCTCCCGACAACGGCATACGATTTGGAATCTCGAGTCGAGATTCTCGACTGACCAGACATTTTTACTTTCCGACTTATGTAGACGCACATAAGCAAAATATCCATAATGAAAAAAAATTTTTATGAAATATTTTTTTACGGAAATACACGTTTTAATACCCGATCAAATTTTAATTATTGAAAAAAAAGAAATTATTTTTAAAATGAGAGTCTACTCTTTGCTAATATCGTACACGCTATAGCATTTTTCAATAAGAAGTGTTTTTATTTTTATAATATGAACAAAACAGAAGAATTAATAGTTGCAGAAATTAATTAATAATGATTTTTCTCAATATGTTTTGAGATTACCGTATCAATTTGTTATGACGTACTGAATATTATATGCCATTTTAATACAAAATATGGGTCGGATTAAAAATTTTAAAAGGATATAGAATATTTTTACAGGTACAAAACAGAGCGTTTAATTTTGGAACAGTAACATGAGTCAGCAGGTAATGTCATATAACTGTTTTACCTGAAGTACAAGGTAAAATGTATGAGGTACAAGGTACAATTATTCGGAAATCGCTCACATTTTATCAATGTAAATGAAGCGACCTTTCCACCAGAGTTACATACAAAATTTTGTAATTTCTATGAAACAGAACTTTCATTAGATGTACGTTGTTTAAATATCGCGTGAGTCCGAGAAGGAAAAACTCGGCCGCGATTCCCGTATCTATAATGAATTCGCGTAAGGGTATAGCCGAATAAGGGGTCAAATGTGCCCCCAAACCGAATGGAACGAGCCACGGGTCATTCGATAGCAAAAAAAAATAACCCCTGTGTGCAAATTTTTAACTTGAAATCTCGACCGTGGGGGTAGTAATGGGGTGAAAACGAAAATCATGTTTTTGAATTATTTCTCTTGACCTATTGAGTAAAAAAATGTAAAAAAATTCAGAGACATTTCGGGTACCGGGGCACATACTTTGGGAGATTTTCAGATTTTTTGATTGAAGAACCAGGTAGTGAAAAATAAAAAACAGCAAAAAATGCCGAAAAATGCCGATTACGTATTGAAGGAGGCCCGGAACTACTTTTATACTTTTACAGTAAACAGGTATTACTATTACTATTACTCTCAATTTTTTTCAGATTTTTCATTTTGGTGCGCCGCAGTGAAAAAAAATAAAAACCGAATTTTTCCTCATTTTCTGCGTATTAGAGTAACTTACACGTTGAATTTTTATGCGTCCTTCAATATATAAGTGTTTTGTAGACTGTTTAATGTTTCTACACTAAGCAGAATTACATAATAATTGAAACAAATAAAATAAAGCCAACCGTTGAGCGCAATATATCCTAGAAAATCAACGATATTTTCAACGGCGTCGATGGCGCAGTTGTTAGAGTGTCCGACTGTGAACCGCTGCAAGTTTTTTTACCATAGGTTCGAGTCTCTCTTCTGGACTTAGGATTTTTTTTCCTTCATTATTTTTTTTTCAAATTCTAACTATATAACAATGCTTTATATTTATTTATAAATGTTCTGAAAGCATTTTACAAATATTTTAACCTGAAATATGTATAAATATAGTTTTGGAGTGTTTTTTTGCGTTTTTATTTTTTTTGTCAACCACGATTATTGTTTAACATCTCTTACACTGAAATTAATGTGAAATGTTAGTTTTCAAATCTCTTACCTTTGACTATTGTGAATGGATCGGCGCAGAAGATTGTATATTGGCTTACTATTACTTCTTCTCGCCCTTCGATCAAGCAGATCTTTCCTTCTTTTTCTCTTTCTTTGATAAATATGAGTGTTTGCTACGGCTTCAGTATCTAACGTAGACATGTAAGGGCCATTCCACGCCAAATCTATTAACCCACTCTCTGCCAATGATACTTTTTTCTAATAAACCCATTTTTAAGTACCAGTTTGATCGTTTCATGCTTATTTTTGAATGAAGTATCATTGCTCGATGGAAACCACGGGAAGGTGGTGGGCTTCTTCCATCAGGAGAGGCGAAGGATGGGTTAGAAGTGATTACATGGATCGGATGAGAGTAAATGGCGGACATAAGTGTTGGAAATAAAAAAAAGCATGGCTCAATCTTGGTCGCTGTCGACGTTAATTACGGGATTTACTTGTTCGATATTAAATAATTTACTCAGAATTTCTGCAGGACGTACAATTCGTGAAAGGTACCGAGCATGCGATAAATAATAAATTATTGCTGCGACATGTGAACAGCAACCGACAGTACGGTTACCATTCGCACATTCGCAACAATAGCGTTTAATCCCGGAGTAACCAATTGAATTTGGTACGTAGTTAATGTAACATCTATATGTTTTACTATTGATGTGACGCGATCTCACTTCACATTTAATAATATTTTTTGTCTGCTTAAGGCAACGAACAATTATATTATTATCTTCATTCATAACTTCCGCTAAGTAAGATATGGCTTGTGATAATTGGTATGTTCCCGTAAATAGAATTTTTTCCCCGTGGTTTCCATCGAGCAATGATACTTCATTCAAAAATAAGCATGAAACGATCAAACTGGTACTTAAAAATGGGTTTATTAGAAAAAAGTATCATTGGCAGAGAGTGGGTTAATAGATTTGGCGTGGAATGGCCCTTACATGTCTACGTTAGATACTGAAGCCGTAGCAAACATTCATATTTATCACAGAAAGAGAAAAAGAAGGAAAGATCTGCTTGATCGAAGGGCGAGAAGAAGTAATAGTAAGCCAATATACAATCTTCTGCGCCGATCCATTCACAATAGTCAAAGGTAAGAGATTTGAAAACTAACATTTCACATTAATTTCAGTGTAAGAGATGTTGAACAATAATCGTGGTTGACAAAAAAAATAAAAACGCAAAAAACACTCCAAAACTATATTTATACATATTTCAGGTTAAAATATTTGTAAAATGCTTTCAGAACATTTATAAATAAATATAAAGCATTGTTATATAGTTAGAATTTGAAAAAAAAATAATGAAGGAAAAAAAATCCTAAGTCCAGAAGAGAGACTCGAACCTATGGTAAAAAAACTTGCAGCGGTTCACAGTCGGACACTCTAACAACTGCGCCATCGACGCCGTTGAAAATATCGTTGATTTTTCTAGGATATATTCGCTCAACGGTTGGCTTTATTTTATTTGTTTCAATTGTTATGTAATTCTGCTTAGTGTAGAAACATTAAACAGTCTACAAAACACTTATATATTGACGGACGCATAAAAATTCAACGTGTAAGTTACTCTAATACGCAGAAAATGAGGAAAAAATTCGGTTTTTATTTTTTTTCACTGCGGCGCACCAAAATGAAAAATCTGAAAAAAATTGAGAGTAATAGTAATAGTAATACCTGTTTACTGTAAAAGTATAAAAGTAGTTCCGGGCCTCCTTCAATACGTAATCGGCATTTTTCGGCATTTTTTGCTGTTTTTTATTTTTCACTACCTGGTTCTTCAATCAAAAAATCTGAAAATCTCCCAAAGTATGTGCCCCGGTACCCGAAATGTCTCTGAATTTTTTTACATTTTTTTACTCAATAGGTCAAGAGAAATAATTCAAAAACATGATTTTCGTTTTCACCCCATTACTACCCCCACGGTCGAGATTTCAAGTTAAAAATTTGCACACAGGGGTTATTTTTTTTTGCTATCGTAAATGACGCGTGGCTCGTTCCAGTCGGTCTCGGGGGCGCATTTGACCCCTCTTATTCGGCTATACCCTTTAGAAGGTTCTGCTGACGAAGAATTTTTTCATCGTCAGTTCAGTATACCGAGGCCGTTTACGTGTTTTTGCTAGCCAGCTTCACTGGAATTCTGGATTCGGAGAATAAATTCCAGAAATCGTGTTGTTAGCGCCGAGAGAGAGAGAAGAATCGATTTATCGAATCGAGATAGACGGCCGAAACGCGGCAGCGCCGCATCGTGGCAATGCAGCGCGTAGCCGCCCGGGCCCAGCAGCGCGATTCGTCGCTACGCGGTTCTGCGCTTGCGCGACGGAGCCCAGCCGGGCCGTCGCTGCTTGCAGATCGTCACGGTTCAGTACTGAGCCGTCGACGATCGGGAGCAGACCTGTTAGCGATCTCGCTCCATTTTCTCGCACGAGCTCCGAAGAGTCGAAGCCTTCAGCTCACTCTTTGTTAGTACGCGGACAGCAAGTAGATTCATTCAAGGAAAATCTCGTCAAAGCGACTTGAGATTTTCCCACGGAATATAAAGGACAATCTGCCTGTCGTTGCAGCGATCGCAGTACACGCCGCGCGTGACGCGATCGTAGACGCAGGATTGTGATTGAACGTTGCAATTCGTTGCCGCGACTGCGACGTTGGGGAATCGGTGTTCAGCACCTTGAGACCTTTCCAAGTGAATACGGTTAGAGCCACTGTAACGGAAATATCGATATACTGATATTTCCTGGTGGTGGTTCACCGTTCGAAGGGAACGAAGAACCCACTCGGACCACCCGTCTGGTGTACCACATAGAGTGCACCGACCGGTGGAGTGGTAGTTTCGACGACCCGTTCAAGCCGTACGGCGTAGGAGCAACCGGAAGGTAGATACCCAGGTATTGGTATCCCTTCGCGGTGTTCACCGTGCACCGGGCTTTAGAGAACCCGCTCCAGTGATTCGGTCGTGAGGTGACAAGGTAGAGCACAAGCGACCACTGTGAGCAAAGGGGTTCGAAGCACCGTCCTTCCACCGCTACACCCACTACCAGTTGTGAGTTAACCACACTGGGCTGTGACCGTAGGGTGGTTAGTGATTGCAAAGGACGTCGTCCTAATTCGGCGAGCCGCAGGCCAGTTCCTCGTGAAGGGAACCGCCGACGAGGGAACCACGGCGGGCTGCCGGGCGTTTCCTTCAGGATAAGGAAACGCTGACGAGGCAGCTGCGTGGGTAGGCCGCAGGCCGTTCCTGAGGAACCGCCGACGAGGTACCCGTACCAGGACGAAGCGTCCTCTTGCGTGGGTGGCGTCTGAACGTCACCCGCACGGTGAGCGTGCTCGCGGGATATAGCCATTTGGAGCCTTACAAACTCCATTTGGTTTCCCGTCCGTGGCATTGCTGAGCGAACCCGGTAGAACGAAGGAAAAGCTCGTCTACCCGGTTACGTGCGTCGGTGAAATCGTAGCGAGCGAATTTCACTGACCAAAACAAAATAATACAGTCCACTTGTTTCTGTGCCAAATCGGCAGTTAACTCTCCTTCGAGCACACCATACGGTCGCTTGGAGCGAGAGATAAACAGCTGACGAGCGCGTTAACATAATAGCTGTCCGCAAATAATTATACTTCTTGTATAATTTTTGTTACAGAAGACCTTAGAATTAAAGGAAAGAGGAGACGCGGCCGAAGGGTTGAGCCGTCGTCCCTATAGATTTCTGGATTCTGTTTAAGTTTTTTTGTAATTCGTAATTTTTGATTTATATTTGTAATAAAAAAGTTAATTGAAAACTTGTACCAATTCTCTCTACCCTATCTTCTTCCTCGTCCGGAACCACCAAGTTAGAGCCCCTGAGTGCTCTAACATACATGGTGCTTGAAATTTGCATGTACTGACTGTTTTTACGAAAAGTACCATCCGGATTCATGTACGTCGTATATTGAAAATAACATATGTTAAATTTAATAGGTTAAATTCAATTTAAAAAAAAAATATTCGATGGTCAGACAAAAATATAATGTCACATTCAGCGTACGATAGAAATATGATTGAACAAGTAAAAAAAAATTTGTTTTAGCAGGGTTCGAACCTGCAGAACAAAAGAAGCTTCAACTTGCAGGCAAACACCTCATCAATCACACCATGCTGATTACTGGTGAATGTAGTTCCATTTCTGAACATAAGTACCTGTAATAACTTTAATAATATTGTCCAGTTCCGAACCTTCACAGCTTCGGAAAGTCCCCATTGTTCCGCTTTCTAAAATCCTTAAAAGCACGTACCAGCAATAAACTCGTACGTCAGTCGATGTCGCATCAGTCCCCTTTTAAGATTATTTTTTGGAAGTCACAAGAAACTTTCTCTTTTACGGTTCTTACGGTCTTGCAAGTATGATTTACAAATCTAGCGAACCTATGACTTTATTGCGTACGTCTCCACCGGTGGTCACCACCTGGGCTCGACCGTCATTTCCGACCGTACCAAGGCTAGCCCAGGTTCAATCCTTAACAACAAATTCAAAATAAGTACCTCCAAGTACGGAGGCGGATCCTCCGTTAGAAGACACCCCCCAAATTTTGACTCCCCATCCAACGGGAATTTTCGTCTTAAATACCACCGACAGACATCGCGCAGGCAGTCTTCTTCAAAAAACAGATTCGTTGCAACATCACTTTCACAACCCGAAAATATCTTTAACTGATTATTCTATACATAGTGTTAAGTTACTTGTTATTATGTAAGGGTTACTTGTTATCATATAAATAAAATTAGATTGTGTTTAATAAGGTTGTTCACAGTCCTTCCGTCCCATTAAATCGTCGCGGAATTCGCGGAAGTGACCTTACGACTCATTTTAATAAAATTGCAATTGGTAGGACGGTTCAAATATCTCAAAGTAAAACCTAACCCAAAACCAGGTACCGAGTTTTCAATTATCAAACATGTATTTCTCAATTATTCCTTTGCAAGAGAGACCATTTTGCACATTATTCTAAAACATTTGTGGTACTCGTTTTTAATGCGATTTAAGTAAGCATATAATGTATAAGATTTATGTATCGGAACAACTGTAAAACGAGAGGTATAATCGTTATTATTCATGGGCTGATTATAGTCAAAGTCTAACCGGACTTTGAAATGAGAACATGAAACTTAAATGTAAAGTTTCATTTAAATTCATTCAACTATTTATACTCAATCGTATTATTGATATATGTACATATGTACGCTCATACATAGGAATAATAAAAAAGAATTTCTTTTTTATTTTCAATAGTTAAAGTATGATCATTGGGTCTTCAAACGTGTATTTCCATAAAATAAAATTCACAACATTTTTTTTCATTATGGGTACTTTACTTATGTGCGCCTACACAGATCGGAAAGTAAAAATGCCTGGGCAGTCGAGAATCTCGACTCGAGATTCCAAATCGTATGCCATTGACGGGAAGTCTAATTTCATTTGTTCGCGAGCGAGAAGGCAAATGTGAGCATTCCTCTCTCGACTCCCACGAGGCGGTCCGAAATTACTTCGGGCAGCTTCGAAGATTCGAGAAAGAGGGCATGTGTCAGTTTGCCTTTGTTGACTCTCCAACTCTACAAGCTCACGTCCTTACGCGTGATCTGGCATAGTTGAGTAGTGCACCCTGTGGGGTCGAGACTTATGGTCTCATCCACACGAGAATATATGGAAGCATTTTCACGACAAGTTGCGAATCCGCCGTAAGGCTGCGCGCGTCCTCCCGAAAAAGCTAGGACACTGCTTTGTGAGAACTCAGTGAATAAGCATCAAAAGAGAAAGATTTAGACTCCTTGCATTTTACAACAAAGACTTGTACGCCTTGCGTTCTAATAAAGTACAAATTGTTATTGTTATTGTTACGGAGAACGTGTTCAGTTATTTTGAATATCTATATCCGTGATCGTAGGGGTGGGCCTACGAAACGCACGCACATAATTCGTGGAAACGAACCACGTGCTTTAACCCTTTGACTGCTAAAGGCGTCTATATACGCTTTCACAAGTCTATCAATATATACGAAAAGCGTAAATTTACGCCCTCTGCATTTTTTTTACTATAACACCTTTTACTGTTTTACCAATTGATTCGACATGGAATTGGATATTTTAATTTATTTGCATTTATTATTTTTTTAAACCGTAAGAATGATCTCCTAAATCTCCGGGTACTTTTTTGGTCACCAGTCGCAGCGACAGGCATATGACGATCGCGCCATCTATGTTGATGGATCCTTCCTAGGACGCGCCGCAATCAAAAGGTTAATCAAGAAGAAACCCACAACTGGTGACCCCGACGATTCTTTACCGTCGAATTGTCGAGCAATTGTACGAGCCCGATCAAGGATCCAGAGAATCCAGAGCAGGAGGATGCAACTAACGCCATTGGACGGACGTATTGCTGAATCAGCGTTCCACATCGTGTGGAGACCTCGGCGTGCAGCGCAGAGGATAACATGGACCAGGACACGGGGAACGAGTTCCGGCCAAGCGGCAAAAGGAAGCAGAGGGCTGCGTGGAGCGTCGGAAAAAGCGTGAGCAAGGTGAGCTAAGGGCATCAAGATGGCGGTGAACGACGCAACAAGCGACGGCCATCTTGGAAGCGTCGATTCGTACCGCGTCCCCAAGATCCCGAAATTTTTTCGCGACGATCCAATGTTATGGTTCCTACAAGTAGAGGCTACATTTAATACCGAGCGAATAACGGACGCGAGAACGCGGGTAGATTACTTAGTCGCGGCGTTAGATCCGGAGGTCGTATCCTCCATTAGGGATTTGCTAACGGGGCCACGATCGGACGATATATATGACCTAGCAAAAGCGCGTATTATGTCTGCGTACGCGGCATCGGCGGAAAGCCGGCTCCGGCAGTTATTGAAGGGGCAGGTTACGACAGAAGGGAAACCGTCGCAAGTATTATATTATATCGGTTGCATGCCCTGGACGACGGTCGATGCGACGACGAGGTGATGCGCTCTATTTTTTTGGAGCAAATGCCAGAAATGGTGAAAACCATTTTAGTAGCGACAAAAGTAGCGAAGTTACAAGATCTCGCGGAACTTGCGGATAAAATATTCGAGTCCACTGCGCAAAGCAGCCACGTCGTCGCATCGGTCGATGTGAGGGATTGGTCGAACCGCGATTCGATGGAGGCGAAGCTCGACAAACTGACCGACGCGGTATTAAAGTTGTCGGCCAGCTTCGAGCGCCTCGAGAAAGCGATGTCGCGGTCGCGGTCGAAGTCACGGCAACTCGGGTTTGCCGGTCGTTCGAGCGAGCGAAGTCGAGCGGCGCCGACGCCTACCCCCGCGGTGTGCTGGGCCCATAGTAAATTCGGGGCGAAGGCATACGCGTGCAAGGACCCCGAAAATTGTACGTGGCCGAAACCATCACTACGGACTAAAAACTAGTGATACCTTTCCCCGCGGGGACAGGGTGTGAGGGTAGTAAGTCGGTGTTAAATTCGAAACGTCTCCATGTCCAGGATAGAATTTCGGGACAAATATTTTTAATAGATACGGGTTCAGATATCTCTCTTTTGCCTGTGGCCAGCGGTCTGCGGCTCTATGCCGCGAACAATATGCGTGTCGACACGTATGGCGAGTCGGCGCGCACCATTGAAATCGGTCTACGACGACCGATCACATGGAATTTTTGCGTGGCAGACGTGCCATACCCGATCGTAGGTGCTGATTTATTGACGCACTACGGCATTACCGTGGACTTGAGAGGGTGTAAAATAATAGATTCTCTGACCAAATTGCAAATTCGGTGCACGACAAAGAACGTGAACCACGTCTCGACGCACACCGTTGATTCGCTCATCGGGAATCGCGGGCATATTACTTGATTTTCCGGAAGTGACGGGAATATCCCAAGCAGTTCCGCTACAGGAACGTGGGGTATTCCATTACATTCATACCAAAGGGCATCCGGTTGCCTCGCGCGCTAGGCGCCTCACACCAGACAAACTCAGAGCAGCTAAACTGGAGTTTCGACGTCTGATGGAGGCTGGGGTGTGTAGGCCATCGAGCAGCCCGTGGGCCAGCCCCATTCACATGGCCCCCAAAAAAGATGGGGAATGGAGAGTGTGCAGGGATTATCGCGCGTTAAATAACATTACAGTTCCGGATAGGCATCCCTTACCGCACATTCACGATTTTTCAATAAATTTACACAGAAAAACAGTATTTTCTTGCTTGGATATTCATCAAGCCTACCAGCTGATCCCGGTAGCGCCGGAGGACGTTCCTAAGACCGCCGTGATTACACCGTTCGGCTTGTTCGAATATTTGGCAATGCCATTCGTGTTACGTAACGCCGGTCAAACGTTCCAACGGTACATGAATCGCGCCCTCGGCGACTTTGAATTTGCATTCGTATATGTAAACGACATACTTATTGCTTCCGTGTCGAGGGAAGAACATATCGCGCACACGCGGACAGTCCTTGAGAGACTTAAAAAGTTTCATATAAAAATTAACGTCGAAAAATGTCAATTCGGGGTACCAGAATTGACGTTTTTAGGCCATCTAATCAATAGAGAGGGTTACAAACCGACACCCGGAAAAATTGACGCGATTCAGAATTTTGTTAAACCCAAGACAATCGTCGAGTTGCGTTGATTTCTTGGAATTATAAATTTTTATAGACGGAGTACACCTCATGCCGCCATTCTCCAAGTACCCTTAAACGCGTACCTTACGCAGTCGCGGCGAAAGGATAAAACGGAAATCAATTAGTCGGTAGAGGCCGAAGAGACCTTTCGGAAAGTCAAAGAAAGCCTTGTAAACGCGACCTTGATAGCGCATCCCTCGGGGGACGCCGAGACGCGGATGGTCACAGACGCATCCGAATTTGCAATGGGGGCGGTGTTAGAACAAAAACTAGAGGATACGTGGAAACCTCTGGCATTTTATTCAAAGAAATTCAATCCCGCTCAACAGAGGTACAGATCGGGAGTTGACAGCAGCTTATTCTGCTGTGAAACAATTTAAGCATTTTCTGGAAGGACGCGAGTTTAAAATCGTGACGGATCATAAACCGCTTATATACGCATTTATGCAACGCGCTGATAAGGCCGATCCGCGTCAGGTGCGCATGCTGTCGTATATAAGTCAGTTTACGACCCAGATCGAATTCCTTCCAGGGGTCGACAACATCGTGGCCGATTCAATGTCGCGCATAGAGTCCATAAGACTGCCCACGGATATTGAGCTGTGCGAACTGGCGCAGGCACAAGAGAGTGACGACGAGTTGGAGAGGATTCGAGACCATGTCAACCATCCTCTCAAACTCGTGCGGCTTATGTGGGGTCCGGCCCATACGCGATTGTACTGTGAACAGTCCGGCGAAACTGTGCGCCCTTACATACCTAGTGGCCTAAGGAAAAAAGTTTTCCATTTGTTTCACGCGCTGTCACATCCGAGCGCGAAGGTAACGGACAGGATAATTCGGCAAAGATATGTATGGCCGAATATGTGTCGCGACGTGATGAGCTGGTGCAAAAATTGCATTCCGTGCTAAACATCAAAGGTCACGCGCCACGTGCGGAACAATCCGGCACCGTTCGTGGCACCCGATGGTCGAAACGACCAAATCCACGTGGATATAGTAGGGCCATTGCGGGAATCGGACTGATATCGGTATATATTGACAATGATCGACCGGTTCTCCTGATGGCCTGAAGCCGTGCCGTTACGTGAAATAGGGGCGCCAACGGTGGCGAAAGCATTTTTTGATACCTGGGTGTCTCGTTACGGAGCCCCCAAGATAGTGACAACTGACCAGGGGACACAGTTTGAGTCCCAATTCTTTGCGTCGTTACTGTCGCTCATCGGGTGCCAACGAACGAGAACGACCGCATATCACCCGGCATCCAACGGGGTGATCGAGCGGTGGCAAGACCTAAAAGCGGCGTTCATGTGCCACGCGTGTGAGACAAATTGGTCACGGAAACTTCCGACGGTATTCCTAGGGTTGCGTGCGCGGGTACGGTTAGATACCAACGCGTCGCCCGCGGAATTCATGTTCGGTACGACAATACGCATCCCGGGGGAATTCGTCTTAGAGGACGATTTCACCCCAGACCCGGAGATGTTCCTCGGGGAATTCAGAGAGTACATGCGGGCAGTAAGGCCAGTACCAGTGGTACATAGAAATAAAAAACGTGTATTTAGATTTAAAGAACTACGTGAATGTACACATGTATTTTTACGCGTGGACGCGGTAAAACGGCCGCTAGAACGACCGTATACCGGGCCACACAGAATTTTAGAAAAGTTATCGGACCAAGTTTACCAAATAGAGATAAACGGGGTGGCGCAGAATGTATCTGTAGAGCGGTTAAACCCCGCGTTTTTCACGCCCGAAAATATTGAAGAACAACCGCCCACAGTAACCGAAAGGTTACAAGTAGAGTCCGCGCCTTTCGCGAGTACGCCAAATAAATTAAGGACGTACATCAATAAGAAACGTGTGCAATTTAACCCTTTGCGGACGACTGTCTGCGGACAGCAGCCCGAACATTTTTACCGCTCTGGACGCGTGTCTGCGGACAGCAGCCCAAGCATTCTTATCGTTCGGGACTCATGTCTGCGGACAGCAACCCAAGGAAATAGGATGTACCTTACATTTAGAACGAGGACATTTGTTTTTAGTATACTACCGTATATTCTATGCTCTCGATTGGTTTCTTTTTGTGCCTTATCTTTCCTTAATCTCAAATGCTGGATTCGTGCCTGAGGACAACAGTCTTGTACGAATCTTTCGAGCGAGCACATTTCTTGTATTACAGTTCAGATTTCCATATAAAGTTAATTATATTTATATATTATTATTTGGGCTATTATATATGAAAATTACCCTACTATAACATTATGTCTAAAAGAAGCAGGAAGGATGTTACATTTTGTGACATCAGCAGCAGTGATGATGAGTTTTATGTTGAATCAAGTGACAGTGACGAAGTTATGGAAAATTCTTCTTCTGATAGCGGAAGTGAAGTACAACGTGTTGTACGAAAACAATTCCGCCGTTTCAACATTTCAAGCGATAGCGAAGATGAAGATGAACGGCAAAGAGACGAAGCAAATAACGATTTCACGTGGAGGAACGTCGTAAACCAAGATATAGAGGGTGTCAAAATCCCATTTACGACTGGGACAAAACCTGTTGGTCCTCAAGCGGGTCACCAATATAACGAACCCATTGAGTTTTTCAAATTGTTCTTCACTGATCAATTAATGAATAAGATACTGGAAGAAACCAATAAATACGGACGTGCTAAAATAGCGAGTAAAAATATTTCAGTACATTCAATTTGGAATACATGGGTCGACGTAACGAAGGCTGAAATATCGGCATTTCTAGGGGTGATATTGAATATGGGCACGATACGCCTTCCAAATTTGAAGGAATATTGGTCAACTGCGCGTAACGCGAAAATACCGTATTTTTGAGAAATATTTAGAAGAGATAGATTTCTTCAGATTTTTTGGATGCTCCACACAAATGAGAAAGCAGCATCTGCGCAAAATATGAGAACACGAAGCGAAAAAATCAGTAATTATTTACATTACCTTGATACGAAGTTCCGAGAAAACTTCGTATCAGGTAGAGAATTGTCTATTGACGAAGCAGTAGTCAAATTCAAGGGGAAAATAAGTTTTATAACGTATAACCCTAAGAAGCCCACAAAATGGGGAATACGTATATATGTGTTAGCTGATGATAACACCGGATATGTATAAGCTATTCTACCCTATTATGGTAGTTTGACCACGGAAAATCTTGTGCGACCTGATCTACCCGTTAGTTCTAGAATTGTTCTGGATCTTTACCAGAAGGTATTAGATTTATACCCAGAAGTTGCAGGGCACATTATATTTACGGATAGATATTTCACTAGCATACCACTAGCAAATGCGCTGTTGCAAAATAAATGCTATTTAACCGGTACTATACAAATAAATAGAAAATACATTCCGGATGTAATAAAGAAACCAATATTTTCTGATAACAAAATTCCTGCGTATAGGTCTGATGAAATTTTATTATTATCTTGGAAGGATAAGAGAATTGTTACACTGCTGAGTACTTGGGATACAAGTGCAACCAGAAAAATAAACAGAAGAATGCGCGGTGGTGGATTTCTCCAATTGGAAAAACCCGTTGCAATAATAAATTATAATAACTACATGGGTGGGGTAGATAGGGCCGACCAATATACTTCCACTTACTGTTTTATGAAAAAATCAAATAAGTGGTGGAGAAAATTGTTTTTTTGGGGTCTCGAAATGTCTGCTGTAAATGCATACATAATGTACAAAGGGTATAGCCGAATAAGGGGGTCAAATGTGCCCCCAAACCGAATGGAACGAGCCACGGGTCATTCGATAGCAAAAAAAAATAACCCCTGTGTGCAAATTTTTAACTTGAAATCTCGTCCGTGGGGGTAGTAATGGGGTGAAATCGAAAATCATGTTTTTGAATTATTTCTCTTGACCTATTGAGTAAAAAAATGTAAAAAAATTCAGAGACATTTCGGGTACCGGGGCACATACTTTGGGAGATTTTCAGATTTTTTGATTGAAGAACCAGGTAGTGAAAAATAAAAAACAGCAAAAAATGCCGAAAAATGCCGATTACGTATTGAAGGAGGCCCGGAACTACTTTTATACTTTTACAGTAAACAGGTATTACTATTACTATTACTCTCAATTTTTTTCAGATTTTTCATTTTGGTGCGCCGCAGTGAAAAAAAATAAAAACCGAGTTTTTCCTCATTTTCTGCGTATTAGAGTAACTTACACGTTGAATTTTTATGCATCCATCAATATATAAGTGTTTTGTAGACTGTTTAATGTTTCTACACTAAGCAGAATTACATAACAATTGAAACAAATAAAATAAAGCCAACCGTTGAGCGCAATATATCCTAGAAAATCAACGATATTTTCAATGGCGTCGATGGCGCAGCGTTAGAGTGTCCGACTGCTGAACCGCTGCAAGTTTTTTTTACCATAGGTTCGAGTCTCTCTTCTGGACTTAGGATTTTTTTTTCTTCATTATTTTTTTTTCAAATTCTAACTATATAACAATGCTTTATATTTATTTATAAATGTTCTGAAAGCATTTTACAAATATTTTAACCTGAAATATGTATAAATATAGTTTTGGAGTGTTTTTTGCGTTTTTATTTTTTTTGTCAACCACGATTATTGTTTAACATCTCTTACACTGAAATTAATGTGAAATGTTAGTTTTCAAATCTCTTACCTTTGACTATTGTGAATGGATCGAAGCAGAAGATTGTATATTAGCTTACTATTACTTCTTCTCGCCCTTCGATCAAGCAGATCTTTCCTTCTTTTTCTCTTTCTGTGATAAATATGAATGTTTGCTACGGCTTCAGTATCTAACGTAGACATGTAAGGGCCATTCCACGCCAAATCTATTAACCCACTCTCTGCCAATGATACTTTTTTCTAATAAACTGATACTTCATTCAAAAATAAGCATGAAACGATCAAACTGGTACTTAAAAGTGGGTTTATTAGAAAAAAGTATCATTGGCAGAGAGTGGGTTAATAGATTTGGCGTGGAATGGCCCTTACATGTCTACGTTAGATACTGAAGCCGTAGCAAACATTCATATTTATCACAGAAAGAGAAAAAGAAGGAAAGATCTGCTTGATCGAAGGGCGAGAAGAAGTAATAGTAAGCTAATATACAATCTTCTGCTTCGATCCATTCACAATAGTCAAAGGTAAGAGATTTGAAAACTAACATTTCACATTAATTTCAGTGTAAGAGATGTTAAACAATAATCGTGGTTGACAAAAAAAATAAAAACGCAAAAAACACTCCAAAACTATATTTATACATATTTCAGGTTAAAATATTTGTAAAATGCTTTCAGAACATTTATAAATAAATATAAAGCATTGTTATATAGTTAGAATTTGAAAAAAAAATAATGAAGAAAAAAAAATCCTAAGTCCAGAAGAGAGACTCGAACCTATGGTAAAAAAAACTTGCAGCGGTTCAGCAGTCGGACACTCTAACGCTGCGCCATCGACGCCATTGAAAATATCGTTGATTTTCTAGGATATATTGCGCTCAACGGTTGGCTTTATTTTATTTGTTTCAATTGTTATGTAATTCTGCTTAGTGTAGAAACATTAAACAGTCTACAAAACACTTATATATTGATGGATGCATAAAAATTCAACGTGTAAGTTACTCTAATACGCAGAAAATGAGGAAAAACTCGGTTTTTATTTTTTTTCACTGCGGCGCACCAAAATGAAAAATCTGAAAAAAATTGAGAGTAATAGTAATAGTAATACCTGTTTACTGTAAAAGTATAAAAGTAGTTCCGGGCCTCCTTCAATACGTAATCGGCATTTTTCGGCATTTTTTGCTGTTTTTTATTTTTCACTACCTGGTTCTTCAATCAAAAAATCTGAAAATCTCCCAAAGTATGTGCCCCGGTACCCGAAATGTCTCTGAATTTTTTTACATTTTTTTACTCAATAGGTCAAGAGAAATAATTCAAAAACATGATTTTCGTTTTCACCCCATTACTACCCCCACGGACGAGATTTCAAGTTAAAAATTTGCACACAGGGGTTATTTTTTTTTGCTATCGAATGACCCGTGGCTCGTTCCATTCGGTTTGGGGGCACATTTGACCCCCTTATTCGGCTATACCCTTTGTACAGAAAAAAAACAATCGAAAGCCAATTCCACATCTGAAGTTTGTGCGACGCCTCGTCGATCAACTCGTTGGCGATTTTTGTGACGGATCTCAAAGGAATACAGAACCGTCTACCTCTAGTGAGTTACGAAGACTAAATGGTCGCTTACACATCATTCGTCATGACGATGATGGAAAGTGCAGGGACTGCGCTGTGTGCCCAAATAGGAAAATAAAAGGAGGAAAGAAATAAACACGTTTCTACTGTGACACATGTCCGAAAAAACCATTTATGTGTATAGGCAACTGTTTTCAGAAATATCACACTCTTGGAGATTTTAAAATATAAAATTGACATTATCAATAAAAAGTCTAATAGACATGTTGTAAATCATTTAGCAAACATTTATTTATACAGTACGAAATATATAATTGTTGCAAACGAATCTTCATGCGTATACTAGTGTCCCACGAAATGCTCCCAAGTCTCCCCGTCCAGGCGGACACTGGCGCGTCGGAGAGTCCCGTCCGCAAAGGGTTAAGTAGATCGAACAATAAGTAGATGTAAGTAAATTGTAAACCAAATATTGTAACCAAAGCAAATAAAGAAACCAAAGAGCGCTGTTACTCGGGGAGTACTGTGGGGTCGAGACTTATGGTCTCGTCCGCACGAGAATATATGGGAGCATTTTCACGACAAGTTGCGAATCCGCCGTAAGGCTGCGCGCGTCCTCCCGAAAAAGCTAGGACACTGCTTTGTGAGAACTCAGTGAATAAGCATCAAAAGAGAAAGATTTAGACTCCTTGCATTTTACAACAAAGACTTGTACGCCTTGCGTTCCAATAAAGTACAAATTGTTATTGTTATTGTTACGGAGAACGTGTTCAGTTATTTTGAATATCTATATCCGTGATCGTAGGGGTGGGCCTACGAAACGCACGCACATAATTCGTAGAAACGAACCATGTGCTTTAATTAAGATGAAACAAACAACCCGGTGTTCAATCTGACATCTCTACGTGCCGGTCGAAACCTCCTGGCGGCCAAGAACGCGGCCATTAACAAAGTCTTGTTCAAATCGACCTTAGTTCAACACGTAGTTCAAGAATTCAAAAGTCTTTATGTTAATATAATCTTTCCTTTGTGTTTAATGTAATTCGCCCATGTTAATTAATACAACGCTCAAGCTCATAAACGCCTTGCAATTAATACATTTGCAAGGGTATTGTATCTTGAAATAGCGCATAATCTAGGCAGTTTCTCAAATCTCAATCTCTACTAGAAATTGCGATCAAAAACATCGTCATTTCCGTTAGAAACTCAATTCACGGCTCTCATTATTAATTATTGGCTCAATTATTGACTCTTTTATGAGCATTGCTTTGTGTTTTTAAAATAACGACCTTTTGTAAAATGTTTGCACAAACTCATTTTACGCGAACCTTCTACCCAACCGGCAATTTCATTTATACAGTCCACGGTTTCAAACAGATTCAGATTTTACCAGAGACTTTGAAATTCAAAAAAGTACCGCGAATTACGTTATTTTTCTTGCGGATAGACCCATAAATAATGCAGTAGAAAACAATCAACTGTTACTTTATCAAGAATCGAGACGGAATTTGTTGCTGCTGTGGAATGTATGAAAGAGATTTTATATGCAAAAACGTAAACTACAGATAGATAGTCCAAGCGCATTGCAGATTATAAAAACGGGTTCTATCAATAAAAGAACTAAATATATAGACAATAGGTATCATTTTCTGATAGAGAAATTTAAAGAAGGATTGTTAAAGTTAGAATATTGATGTTTTTACAAAACTGTTAGCTAGATTCAAGTTTAACTTATTTAAAGATAAATTATAACTGAATAAGTTTTATTTAATATGTGAATTGGAAAAATACTATAATTAGCGGAGCATGTTCAAAAAAATACATTTATTGTTTCTGGTTTGTAATTATAAGCTTTTCAGAATACGTTGACAAAACTGTCGAATATATAATGCACAGGTGTGTGAGGAGCTACATATGATTATTTGAATGTAGAGGGAGCGTTATGAATTAGAAGATGTCAGATAGCGAATCTAACACATGATAGCTACACAATTTGAAGAATACACAATATTGAGCTAGTCAATAATACAGTTGAACAAGACAATATAATCCAATGTGTACACAATTACATAAATGATATCTGAAGTCCAGTATCAGGAAAACCAAATACTGACCCCTCCAAAAGATTTGATGAAAATAAGAAAGAAAGTAAATTCCAAATAAGACATGATGAAATGTAAAATGCAATACTTAAAAATTTCATTAAAAAAGCAATAGTTCAATTAACATACATTATAAATGGAATATTCAAATACATGTACTTTCCAAAGCATTGGAAAGAAACTAATATAATACCCATCTTTAAACGTTGAAAAAATAAAGCAACCCCAGGAAGTTACAGACCAATAAACTGGCTAATAACATTAAGCAAGATAATAGAGAAGATTATATTAGATAAAGTTAAAGACCATGGAGAATAAAAGAGGTTAACCAAAGATACACAATTTGGTTTTAGAAAAAAGTAACACATGGTACAACAAGTAGTTAGAATTATTAACGATATAAGCCAAAGTTTTAATAAAAATAAAATAACATTATTATTATTATCAGACATACAGAATATTTTTGATGAGGTTTAGATACATGGTTTTATATAAAAGATGATAATGCAAAAATACCCACTCAACTAAGTAAAACTAATTTATTCCTATATGGTCGAAAGGAAATTTAAAATAATATACATATAACAATCCTAGCTCCAAGAAAAAGGAGCTTAGAACAGGTTTTACTCAGGGATTTATGTAAGAACCACAGATAATTAAAATATATCTTAATGATATACCAAAATTTATAAAAACTAAAATTTTGTAATAATACTGCCATATATGCACAATCTTTTAATGCAATAATTGTAATTATCTTTGCAATACAGGATTAATGCAATAATGTAGCAAAGGAAATACAAGTACACATAAATAATCTAGAGAAATGCTATAACAAATGGAAAATAAATATAAACCCTGATAAAACAGAAGTCACAATCTTTAGTAAAAAGAAAAAAACAGTAAAATATTTATGCCAATAATAACATACATATAACACAAATATATCACAACCAAAAAGTGTGAAATACCTTTGAATTTGCCTGGACTCTAAACTAACCTACCAAAACCACATTACAGAAACACTGAGAAAAGCATACCCTGTTGTAACACATTATTCAACTACAATTTTACTTAAAAACTATGTCATATCACCAGCTTTTATGTAAATGCAATGAAAACTAAATTGTCATCAGTCAACAATGCTTGGGCATTAAATGATGAGTTAACTTAACTCCGGTCCACAATGTGTTATTGAATTTTAGAAAAGTCTAAAGACTCTCTCCTCCACTGATTGTGTCAAAATATCCCACCTTGTTCTAAATTTACGATCGCACTACAGTTCTGAATAGCTTACACCTGTAGTGCAAAGTAATGATGATCTTCAGTGAAATACAAATTTAATGAACACATTATGCTTATCGTTATCCAACCTTAATAATTTAAGTTTTTTTTAAACATTCTCACCGCATTTTCAGCCGCAATGTTTAGCGCCGGGTGATACGCAGCCGTGCTGTGATTTATTAAATCATTATCATATTCATATAATTTTGTGTTTTGATGTTATTTATACCATGTTTAATCATGAATTCATTAAATAGTTTTGAACAAACATTTGCACCGTTACCCGTCACTAGCTTTAAAGGTAAATTTTACGTGCAAAAATATTCTTTAAAAGACTAAATCGTTGTTTCCGCAGTCATATTTTTCATTTCTTTAATGGTAATCCATTTAGAGAATACATCAATAATTATTAAATACATTACCCCCTCTATTGGATCTGAAAAAGTCCGCGTGTAGCCGATGATTTGACCCGCCTGGTCAATTCCACGTGTGCGATGATGATTTCAGTGGATTATTTGCATTTTCTAGACACACCTCACATGTTTTACACACATTCACATTCACTCTGTCAATTTCGAGCCACTATATGTATGATCGTGCAATGCCCTTTATACGCGCGATTCCTACATGCAGACTCTGCATTTCGTGTAACAATTCTTTGCACACTGAATTCGAAATTATGATTCTATATGCTCACCAGTGTGGCCAGATCTGGCATAATTGAGTGCATCGAAATCGACAATAGTAACGACGAACTTCCTTAGCGTCTAACAAAGTGGTGGGGATAGCAGGCATACACTGCCGCACCAGTCACGTGTACGTGTGCTCGGCACTTCGCACAACTTCGGGATATCGATAAAGAAGGCTAAAGTGATCCTTTCCTTCTTGCTCTTGCGACAGCTGAAATACGATCTCGCGATAATCTGCATACGATTCCAAATCTCGACTGCCCCAGCATTTTTACTTTTCGACCTATGTAAGGTAAAGTACCACAATGAAAAACAATTTCGAACATTTTTTTTAGCGGAAATACACGTTTTAAGACTCCTTGATCATATAGTGGCTATTAAAAAAAAAGAAATTTTGTTTTCTGTGTCTGTTTACGCACGTACATACGTATGCTATTAACATGGTTGCGTCTAAACGGCTAAATTAATTTTAATGAAACTTTACATTTAAGTTTTATGTTCTCGTTTCAAGGTCTGATTAGATTTTAAGCGTGATCAGCTCCTGCATAATCATCAGATTATACGTCTTATAGTTTTATAATTATTCAATACATATACATTAGCTGTAAAAAAATTTCAAAACGATTTATATAAATCTTAAGAAGGATTAAAATCAAATAAACTTTTCTGGGTCAAAATAAGACGAAAATCAAGAATACCAATTTGTTGATAGAGGCTTCGTTAAAAAGTTATTAACAATTAAATTCAAAAATTTCAAATCGTTCTGGAAAAATTATTTTCGGTTGCGGGGATCAATTACAATCATTTTTGGAAATACCCCCGAAAGCCTGTGCATTTTCGAGAAAAAAATTCAGTACGGGCGGAACTTTAAACGTTAATAACTTTTTAACGAAGTCTCCATCAACAAATTGGTATTCTTGATTTTCGTCTTATTTTAGCCTCTAGAACCGCCCATTAAAATTTTCCCCAGGGGTGGCCGAACACCCTGTATGTAGCATATTTTACGCCGAGCAACTTTTCGGAAAGAGAAAACATTTCTAGTATGCTATCAACTTTCATCTTACCAACACTTCCGGAATGATTTATGCGACAAATATCTTCGTGAGTTTCGTACCAATTCTCATATTCCGAGGTTTCTTTTGCAGTGGACCAATTGCTGCAACCTTGACAAAATGAAGACTTGACCACCAAATCTACAATTTTGTGCGTATATTTCCCAATCAACGATGCAATGCCGAATAACGAAGAGAAACCTCGTTTCTTCCAGGATCCGTCGCCAGATACACTCAATGCGTTTCTTCATTTCCTGCCTCCACATTTTTCTGCTTCTCTTCGTGAACCGCCTTTCGTTGAATTATTTCGAATGCGCTCTTCGCTGCCTCATGTAGGTTACCGAGAAATGTGTAATACATACTATATCCAAAGCCAGCAGACAATTCCATCAACGAACAGAAAATATTTATCGAGCGTAACCCAAGTCCCAAAATACGCATCACAAACATGAGTCGACGATTTATTTCATAAGCTGTATTCAGTAAAGGACTCGAAGAGATGCGGCGCTGATTTTTGCACTTGCATATGAGAAGTAAATTAAAGCCAAGCCCACGTTCACACATGCGGCTAAATTTTACATCCCCGTCACAATCTTTGCACTTTAGACACTGAGACAAAAAGTCAAACATGGTTAAAAAATTAAGAACAACATAATTATGTCCAACGTCCACTTCGATATTATCATAATCTGCATCCTTCATTTTCGCGGCTGAAGTGCTAGCAAAAGCATTCTCGTTCTCCATTTTCTCAGCATTGTATTTAAGTTTCTGTTGAGAATAGATATATTTTCAATGTCTAGCATTGCGATTTTTCTCTGCTCGACGTCGACCCAGGTCGGGTCATAAAACCCATAGGTCTGCCGATCATTTGGCGACGCTTATAAAGCCGGGCTTTTTCTCCGTTTGGAGTTAGTTGGGCGACAACCCTGACCGCGGAGAAAGTCTTTTACTTAGTTTTTCGCCTCCGTGTCTTGTAATATCCATTATTATACTTTTCAATAAAGCATTTTTTCTTCTGTATGTAAGCAGTTGAGTTCAATCTTTCATAACGATAGATCCTCAACAATTTCTTCTTCCGTGGACCATTTGGGTGGACACAACCCTGTGATTTCCGTGAGTTCGGCATTTTTGTAAAAATGTTACTTTTTAAACGATCGTCGCACAATTAAGAATATGTTAGATATGAATTTTTCTAACCGACCATAGATAATATGACAACATCATTGTTGCGGCTCGCGGTATCCGTTGAGTAAACGATCGGCACTTAACGTCGGGCTCGCGTCTTTCCGAAATAAATTACTTATTCCGAATGGAGGAGTTAGAGAATGATTGACTTATGATTTTGATTATGTACAAGGTTTACTGATGGTTCAAGCTATTTTTGGTTTTACAATGATGATGGTCGAAGATGTGTTCGTAGGTGATGTTGCAGAACCAAGTCCGCTTTTTTCTCGTCGCTTGGCCTTTTCAAGACTCCAATGCCGTCTCCTCCCTTCCAACTCGCCCTTACGCGATGCCCTTGGAAGGGGGTGCGTGTCGCGTGGGAGTGTTGACTTCGTTGGTAGCATTCCTGCTTTCCTGGTCGTCGTCGTCGTCGTCGTTAGAGAAAGTGGAATCGCGGCAAGTTTATGCAGAGGGCTGGGCTGGCCTGCAGATGCCGGATTTTTGGCCAGCACGCTGCTGACGGACCCAGCCCCTGTCATAAACACCACTTGGCCGTGCCTTTGTTTAGGCCTGCTGCGCATTGTAACAATGCCTTATCCTTGAGGAGTTTGCTAGCTTCGAGTTTTGGAGATTTATGCCAGGGCTGAGTACTGGCACGCACGTGTGGTTCTCGAGTGACTAACGTCGATGTTTTTCCCTGGCATAAATCTCGCTTTGTTGCGTTTTTTTTCTGTTCGGGTTTTTTTTTGTTGAGCGCGGTACTGGAAGCGGAGTGTCCGCTTCCGCGCTCAACAATCATTTAAAGGCCATCTATTGGTGTTAAAATGTATGTGGGCAAAGTCTTGTAAATTATAACTGATTTATTTAACACAATGGAAATGGTATAGAACAATAAAACATGGTTTCACCGCGACTGTCGAGAACTAGAAGGAAGATGGTCGGTTGTACAAAAGACGAGCTAATCGCCCATAGAGACCAAATAAAACAAACCTATTAATTTGTACTAGTAATACCACAGATGTCGCGATTAGCATTATAAATCATATTTTCAACAATTGGCATGGCAAAGTAAACTATTCATTAATAGAAAGCGAGAAAACGTCTCTCCAGCAAGCGCGCTCCGAACGTCTCTTATTTTCCTACCGGTGGACGGTTCCACTTAGCAGGCTGTAAATTCTAAAATACATTAGATATGAAAATATCCTTTTATAAACGGTAATCTCCCCTTAAACTCAAAATCTAATGAGGCCTTGAAACGAGAACCTAAAACTTAAGTGTAAAGTTCATTGAAATTCATTCATCCGTTTAGAGGTAATCATGTTTATAGAATACGTACATAAGCACAAAAAAATCTAAAACAAATTTTCGAAATTTTTATTTCATTATGGTACTTATATCATGTACCTACATAGGTCGAAAAGTAAAAATGTTGGGGCAGTTGAGACTCGAAATCGTATGCCGATTGTAGCAAGATCGAATTTGAAATATAAACAGAAAGTTCACGTGATCGATGCTGCGGCCGCAGATAAATGGCTGCTGAACATCGTTGTTCAGGGACGTTTTGTAGTGACCTCTGAAAAGGGTCCGTGCACGACGGATTAAAGGAATATGTTAATGCTATAGGGAAAGTCATTGACCCAGCAAATATCAGATTCGTACCAAGAATTTCAAATTCACATATATGTATATTCCTGCCAAGTTGTTTAAATAACGCGTTAATTCGTTATTAAGAAACGGCGGTTAAATTCTCGCGTGATTTATAGAAAAAAGGGGACATTTCTTATACGGTGTTGTCATCAGTGTACGCGACATTCCAGAGCCTTCTCTGCGTCGTAACCTGCTTCGGGAGCAATACCGTGTAGAAAAAATCCAAATTTACCTTTAATCATAGTCACGCGATCGGCCCGGTAACGGTTCCATGAGAACAGGCGTTACTACGCCGAAATAACAGAGAGGATACAAGATTAATACGAGACAGACAATTTCCCCTCTCACGAACGCGCACAAGAGGGTCTGTCTCTAATCACTCGCTTTCTGGTTCTCGACGAGTTCGGACCTCTAGAGCCGACTTTGTCTAATACCGTGATCGCTATATACGATCAGTTAGATTCGTCTAATTGTATCGTTGCACCACTGAACCGTCACGGAACGATAGCAAGACTGCTGCGAATTCGAAAAAATTTCGCCAAGTCGAATTTCGTACCTCACGGTTTCGTGCGCTTAGCTCGATCTCTGCGGTGAACGAACCACATGGACATGGAAAATTGTCTCTAAACCTGAGTAATTTTACAAAGGCAATCGGTGGCTGAAAATAATCTAATTAACACTTGAATAGTGTTTGATTATCGCCACCGTTGCGTAGAATTTTCTCAAACCTTGAGCAATTGTCCAAAAACAATCGGTGGCTGAATATAATCAATTAACACTCGAATAGTGTTTGATTATCGCCACCGTTGTGCACAACCAATCGGTGGCTGAATAATCTAATTATCACTCGAATAGTGTTTGATTATCGCCATCGTTGCGTAGGAAACACGTATCGCTGTAATCAGCGGTCGTGTACTAAAACCACAGTTGCACGGTGATAAAAACCCACCTATAGGGCGCCTTTGTAGCGAAATACCCTGGGTGGGATCGCCGTTACAGGGTCGAATCTGAGCTTAGGAGAACACCCCCATAGGGGCCTTCGTGGCATATACCCTGGGTGAGCTCCCAGCTGGTTTCGACCTGCACGAACGTGGTTTCCGAAACGCAAGTGCAAAAGAAACACGTACCGTTTTCATAAGCGGTCGTGCAGGAGGTACCGAGAGAGTTTCTCGATCCTCATTGATTGTTGCACGGTGCTAACACCCACCTATAGGGGCCTTCGTGGGCATATACCCTGGGTGGAATCGTCGTCCTCCAAGGTCAAGTCAGTGCTTGGGATCACACCCTACATAGGGGCCTTTTGGCGTATTCCATGGGTGGACTCCCAGCAGTCTTCGACCTGCTCGAGCATGGTTTGTGGATCGCCAGTGTGTACGGACACTAGGCGTAGAACGACGCTCAAAGGGCACCGTGGTGTAAAAACCTTAACAAACAGACGCTTCTAGCGCAGTTAAAGGACTGCATCACACCAGTGTGGCCAGATCTGGCATAATTGAGTGCATCGAAATCGACAACAGTGACGTCGAACTTCCTTAGCGTCTAACGGAATGGTGGGGATAGCAGGCATACCCTACCGCACGAGCCACGTGTACGTGAGCTCGGCACTTCGCACAACTTCGGCAAATCGATAAAGAACGTTAGTGTGAGCCTTTCCTTCTTGCTCTTGTAAAAGAGAAACAGCTGAAATACGACCTCGCGATAATCGGCATACGATTCCAAGTCTCGACTGCCCCAGCATTTTTACTTTCCGACCTATATGTAAGGTATAAGGAAATTTATAAAGTATCATAATGAAAAAAAATTTTTTTTTAGCGGAAATACACGTTTTAGGACCCCCTGATCATATTGTGACTATTGAAAAAAAACATTTTTTTTGTTCCTCAACGACTAACAATAAGTGAATTTCAATAACGAAAAAAATATTTCGAAATTTTTTTTTAGCGGAAATACACGTTTTAGGACCCCCTCATCATATTGTGACTACTACAAAAAAACATATTTTTTTTTGTTCCTATGCTATTGACATGATTGCGTCTAAACGGCTGTATGAATTTCAATGAAACTTAACATTTAAGTTTTATGTTCTCGTTTTAAGGTCTCATTATATTTTAAGCGTGATCAGTTCCCATATAATGATGATTATACGTCTGTAGTTTTATAATTATTTCGATACATATACATCATTTGTAACAAATTTTTAAAGCGATTTATACAAATCTTAAGAAGGATTAAGATCAAATATACTTTTCTCCTATCTTTCCTAGACAGGAAAAATTAAACGAAATCTTATGCCTTGCATACCTACCTAATCCACATAAAAAACGTATTCCACAAATATTTTAGAATAATGTTGTTCAAAGCAGTCTTACTCGTAAAGGGTTAATTAAGGGTTAATTAAAATGAAAAACCACTCTTAGCCAGTACCGTGCACGCTACAGAAATAGATTACTACTGACTATTCCCACTATGTTTTTTAATAACCGTATCAAATTGTTACACACAATCAAATGTTATATATTTGACTTAACTTTACATAACAAAATAATTGTAACGATAGGTAAAACAATAACGTGCACGCTACCGTTCAATGGAAACCACGGGAAGGTGGTGGTCACTTCCATCAGGAGGGAAATGTAAAAAATTGTTATTTCTTTGTAACATTATCACATGCCATATATTAGAACGTCTATATTCTTCTTTCCTTTTTTTTTGATTCCCCTCTAAATTCATTTCTGCAAAATGAAATACAGGGTGAGGCATTTTAAACAGGTCACCTGAATAACTCGCTTGTTTTTGAAGATAGGAGAAAATGCATTAGACCAAACTTATTTGGTATCGGGGGGCTCATAATCTGGTATTACCAATTTTTTTGTAGGTGGAGGCGTCAAGGAGATATGAAGGTCAACTTTGTTTTTTTAAATGGAACAGTATATTTTATTACTTACATTCTGATAGAGTGTTTCAAGGCGAATACAATGACCTATTATTAAGGTCATTCAAGGTCACCCAAAGTCAACTGCAATAGAAAATAAATTGTGTCAGAGTACATTTCGAATACTTGTGTATCACGTGTGTGTATTGCGTGACACGGGTCACAAAAGATAAACAAACATTCAATCACATTGTACGCTTATCCGTATCCTCAAACATTATTGGTAATTTTACTACCGACTAGAGCACAGCTTCGTAACATTTATTCAGTCTAAGTGTTTAGTTTTCTAAAATGCGTTACACGATAGCAGAGAAAGTAGAAATGGTTCTTATTTATGGTGAATGTCATAGAATTATGAGGGAAGCGGTACGTGTGTATAGTGAAAGATTTCCCGATCGTAATAATAGACCTTCACTTTCTGTCTTTACAAACATTATAAAAAAGTTCCAAGAAACTGGAACTGTGGATAACAAAACACGTAATCTTGCCAAACGAGCAACTGATGATGGAAACTCGATAAATATTGTAGCAGCTGTAATACAAGATCCACATGTTAGTACAAGACAACTGGAACGCGAAAGTGGCATCAGTCAACGAAGTATTTTACGAATATTACACATTAACAAATTTCATCCGTTCCACATATCACTTCATCAACAATTAACTGAAAATGATTATACAAAACGTTTACAATTTTGTGAATGGGGCTTACAAAAACTACAAGACGATGAAATGTTCTTGAGTAAATTGTTATTTACCGATGAGGCCACATTTACAAACCATGGAGCAATTAACCGTCACAACATGCACTACTGGTCGGTAGATAATCCACGATGGTTGAGAGAAGTCGACAAACAGAGACCTTGGTCTGTAAACGTCTGGTGCGGTCTTCTTCATAATAAAATAATTGGTCCATATTTTATTGATGGCACGCTAAATAGTAGTAAGTACCTGAGAATCTTAGAAGACGTTTTGCCAGAATTGTTAGAAGACACTTCACTGGACATACGACAATCCATGTGGTTCCAGCAAGACGGATGCCCTGCTCATTCAGCACGCAATGTTACAGAATTTCTAAATAGAAAATTTGGAGATTCTTGGGTAGGTCGATCAGGAAGTAACAAATGGCCGGCACGATCCCCAGACCTGACACCTCTCGATTTTTATTTGTGGGGAAAATTAAAGGCAGAAGTGTACCGCGAAAAACCAACTACCAAACTTGACATGCAAGAACGTATAAGAAGAGCTTGCTCTGTAATAGATACAAATGAAATTTGCCAGGCAGTGTCATCAGTATTGCAACGATTTAGACTATGTATCCATGTTCAAGGTCGCCATTTTGAACACTTGTAATAGCAGTATCAAAGTATCCAAGTGTTCGAAGAGTGCTTTGACACAATTTATTTTCTATTGCAGTTGACTTTGGGTGACCTTGAATGACCTTAATAATAGGTCATTGTATTCGCCTTGAAACACTCTATCAGAATGTAAGTAATAAAATATACTGTTCCATTTAAAAAAACAAAGTTGACCTTCATATCTCCTTGACGCCTCCACCTACAAAAAAATTGGTAATACCAGATTATGAGCCCCCCGATACCAAATAAGTTTGGTCTAATGCATTTTCTCCTATCTTCAAAAACAAGCGAGTTATTCAGGTGACCTGTTTAAAATGCCTCACCCTGTATATTAAATTGACGTCTATATACTGCTATTCATTCAATAGAACTTTATTTCTAATTATTGCCTTTTAAAAACCTATGGGAACTGGGCTATACAGGGTGTTCGGCCACCTCTAGCAAAAATTTTAATGAGCGATAGTTGAGGCCAAAATAAGACGAAAATCAAGAATACTAATTTGTTGATGGAAGCTTCGTTAAAAAGTTATTAACAATTAAATTCGAAAATTTCAAATCGTTCTGGAAAAATTATTTTCGGTTGCGCGGGGTCAACTACAATCATTTTTGGTGAGTACACATACCTCCGAAATCCTATCTACTTTCGAGAAAAAAAATCGAGTAAGTGCTGAAATTTTTCGGCGAAAAAAAATTTTTCAAATCGTTTAAAAAAAATTATTTTCGGTTGCGGGGATCTATTACAATCATTTTTTATCATTACACATACCTCCGAAATCGTACGCACTTTCGAGAAAAAAATTCCTTACTGAAAATCCAATTAGGTGCCTAAATTTTTCAACGGAGAAAAAAAATTGCAAATCGTTGTGGAAAAATTATTTTCGGTTGCGGGGGTCAATTACAATCAGTTTTTGTCATTAGACATACCCACGAAATCCTGCCCACTTTCGAGAAAAAAAATAGAGAAGGTGTGAAATTATTCGAGAAAATTCAAAAATTGCAAATCGTTGTGGAAAAATTATTTTCGGTTGTAGGGTTCAATTACAGTCATTTTTGGTGAATAGACATACCCCCGAAATCTTGCGCATTTTCGAGAAAAAAATTCAGTAAGAGCGGCACTTTAAACGTTAATAACTTTTTAACGAAGCTTCCATCAACAAATTAGTATTCTTGATTTTCGTCTTATTTTGGCCTCTACTATCGCCATTAAAATTTTTGCTAGAGGTGGCCGAACACCCTGTATATATCTACGTCCTTTCTTCGTCCGGGCATTTCAACGGCCCATCGATGCGCGAGCAGTATAAACAAAACACTATCGCCACGTGCTCGAGCCACTGCTGTTTCTCTTGAGTCAGTTGAATTCGGTCGACGAGGACGAACATCAGGAGAAATTTAAAGGTACGTGCCGTAGGTCATTCTGAGACATTTAAATTGAAAGAAAGCTTTCGCGTAGGTATTCTGTAATTTTCTATTCTTTCGCTTTTCTGCTTTTATATCATGGAAACGGTTGTGAAATCGAAGAATAAGTGTAACCGCGGTTTTTTATCTTCATGGATAAATGATCATAGATTTAAATCATGGATACGTGCAGTACCCCATGATAGAAGTCGTTTTTATTGTACTTTATGCAATAAGTCTTATTCTTGCGGTTCCTCAAACGTGTATAGACACGGAGAATCTGGGTGTCATAAAAAAAAATAGTACTTCTAAAAGGACTTTTATGCCTCAATGGATTGAGAATGATTATTTCAAGCCATGGTTGCATAAAGTCGACGGCGACGCGGAAGGCAAAGAGGGCGGCTAGGAAAGCCGCGAACTTTTCGTGGGGAAAATCTTCGAAAGACTCCCTCCCACCTCTTTGGGGAGAGGCGGGAGGGGTGTGTGGGATTCCCCGCACCCATTACTTTTATAACGGGCGCGGGACCTACCCACTAAAAACCCCACGGTGACCCTTCCGCACGATTTGGGAGGATACCGGGAATCGCTCGAAGCATACTTCCGGTATCCTCCCCGTGCCCGCGCTTTGCGCCCACCCGCGGGGGGACAAACGGTCCCCCCGGTAATCGCCCTGTCTCATAGCGGCAGGACGAGGCCACATCGTCCTGCCGCCATCCGTCCCGGGGCCGCGTCTAGTGGCGGCTGCGAGCCCCAACTCGCAACCGCCGCGACCCCGTTTTCTACCCCTCGGAGGCCGGCAGCTCATGGCCGCACCAGGCCACCGAGGGTGCCGCTCCGTGCGCCGGACCCGGACAGGAGGCACTGCCACCCCATCCGGTCCGACCCTACGCCGCCTGGCGGGAGGGGGCTCCTATCAGGACCCCCCTCCCAGCCTGGGTCATGCGCCACGCCGAGGGGGCCGCCCGCGTCGCCTGACGCCCAGGCGACGCTCTCTCGCCACCAAACGAGCGCGAGCCTCAGCACGCCGCTGACGCTCGCGCTCCCTTCCCGCGGTCTCCTTCTGCAACATTACGATTTCGCAGAAGGAGGCCACGGCCCTCCACTTCTCCTCGCTGCCGAGCATGGCGCGCACCATGCCCGGCAGCGAGACATCCCGCCCGATGACGCCGATCAGGACACGGCGTTCACCCTCCCATGCAGCGCATACCTCGAGGGTATGTTCCGCCGTGTCCTGCTCAGCGTCACAATGGCAGCAACGCGCCGTCGGCTCCTTCCCTATCCGGCACAGGTATCTCCCGAAGCTGCCATGCCCCGAGAACACCTGTGCCATCCTGTAAGTGAGGCTTCCATGGCCTCTGTCCAGCCACTCACATAGGAGTGGCCGAACAGCCCCGACTGTCCGGTGCCCCGCGGTAGGCAGAGCCAACCGCTCTTGCCACGCGTGCACCACGGACTGCCGGGCCTGGCGCTTCAACTCGCCCCAAGCAGGTTCCTGCACACCCGGGACCGCCCCCACCCCCGCGCGACGGTCGACGCGGTGACGATACATCATCGCGTGCGACCGCGCGAGGAGATCCATGGGCGGCATCCCCGCAAGAACCGTCGCCGCCTCATGTGACACGGTCCGGTACCCGCGGACGACCCTTAGAGCCATCCGCCTCTGCACCCGACGCAGCATAGTCATGCCGCGCCGGGAGGCCGCCAGGTCGTCCGCCCAGACGGGGGCCCCGTATAGGACCACCGACTGAACCATTGCCACATAGAGGCGGCGAACTCGGCCCGCCGGGCCCCCCAGGTTGGGCAGAATCCGGCCCAAAGCCCCGACCATCCTCTCCAGCCGGGGGACCAGGCAGCGGAAATGCTCCTCGAAGCGCCAGTGGCTATCGAGGATCAGCCCCAGATACCTCATCTGGGGCTTCACCTCGATATTAGCCTCACCCACGCGGATCAGAGGGGGTGGCGGATCCTGCCGAGGTGAATGGAACGCTATCACCTCGGTCTTATGGACCGCCACCGTCATCCCCATCCCTCTGATCCGGTCGACGACGCGTTGCGCCCCCTCCTCCGCGAGACGCTTGGCCCTCCCCCAGTGCGCCCCGACGGCCAGCACCAGTGTGTCATCTGCATAACACACGGCGCTGACGCCGTCGGGGAGGTCGGCCCGCAACACTGCGTCGTACGCGATGTTCCACAGGAGTGGCCCGAGGACCGACCCCTGCGGAACACCGCAGTACACCTCCCTCCGCATATGCCCATCCCGGCTCGGATACTCGATCCACCTGCCGCGGAGAAATCCCCGATGACCGCCCCGAGACAAGGGGGGACCCGATGATATCGAGCCCCCTCCTATCCTCCCAGGGCAGGGTGTTAGGCGGGGGAGACTCCGCGGGCCGACCCTCCTTCCGGAGGAGGACCATCCTCGCCACCTTCCAACTGGGGGGGAATCGCCCGTCCCTCAGGCATCGGTCGAACAACCGCCTGAGGTCGGCCCCAAGGACGCCCTGGGTCAAGACCCAAACCCGGCCGGGCACACCATCCGGACCCGGGGCCGTGTTACGCGCCCCGAGCCGTCTGATGGCCGCGGCCAGCTCCCCCTGAGTGACCCCCAGTTCGGCCGCCCACTCCCTTGGGACTGCCGCCTCCGCCGGAGGACGTGGTCCCCTCACCCGAATTGGGAAAAGAGTATTGACCACGTCCTCCAGCAGCCGGGGGTCAAGACCCTCGGTGACGGGGGGCGCCCACGGGCGGAGCTTCTTCAGCACCACCCTGTACGGGCGCCCCCAAGGATCGTCATCGAGGGTCTGGAGGAGATCCTTCCATGCCCGGGTCTTGGCCCGTTTGATGGCGACCTGCAGAGCAACCCGCGCCATCCGGTATGCCTCATACAGGTCATCTGCCCTCGCTCGCGCCACGCCATCGTCCGGTCGTAGACGACGGCGCGCGCGGGCGTACTGGCGTCGGGCGCGGACACTCGCGACCCGCAATTCCGCGATCGCGGCCGACCACCAGTACACCGCCCGGCGAGGAGAAGCTCGCCCGACCCGGGGCATCGACGCGTCGCAAATGTTTGCGACTAGTACCCCGAGCCGGGCAGCCTCCTCCTCCATGCTTGGCAACTCGGCCGCCACCTGCGGCCAAGTTGCAGCGAGGGCAGCTGCCATCAGGGCGTCCTTGTCCAGGCGCCGAAGCGCCCAGCGGCGCGGTGGGGTGCCATCCGGGCGGCGGTGCCGGGACGCAGCCCCGGCGGCAGAGACCTCCATCCGGATATACCGGTGATCGGAGAGTGTCTCTGCCTCCGGGGCCACCTGCCAACCCGACACCATGCGCACGGCGTTGGGGGTCGCGAATCCAACATCCACGATAGACCCCCCATATCGCCGCACGCACGTGTGCTCCGACCCCCGGTTCAGTAACCGAAGGTCGAGCCCCGCCGCCCAGTCGCCCAGGATCCCGCCGCGAACGGTGGTCCTAGGGGATCCCCAAGCCACCGACTTGGCGTTAAAGTCCCCCAGGACTAGCACCGGCCGGGCCGCGCAGCGCTGCACGCATGCCGCGACCTCGGCCAAGTACAGCTCGAACGCGGCGTGACCGCTGCGGGGCGAGATGTAGCACCCCCACTACGGCGACTCCCCCCCAGTCCACGGCGACGAAACCCCGACCGCGCTCCAGAATGGAGATTGGCGGGGACCCGTCGCCACCTCCCCATACCGTCGCCACCAAACCGTCCGCGTCGCCCACCCAATGTGGCGACCGCCAGGCCAACCCCCCACTCCGCGAGGACTTGGGACATCATGTCCTGTGCCGCGCGGCAGTGGTTGAGATTGGCCTGGAGGAGGAGGCGGGGCGCCGTTATTTAACGGCCGTCCCAGCCTCCTCCCGGCTGTCCGTCCCCGTGGCACCGTCCACCTCCATTGTGGACGCTGCCAGCGACCGCGGTGCCTGAACCGGGGTGGGCCTCTTCTTCTTCCCCTTCCGGGAGGGGGGAGAGCACTTTTTGCTCCCCACCCTGTGATCGGCTGGCCACCCCATGTCCGCACATAGCGGGCAGTGGGGGGCCGCCGAGCACTGGCTCGCGCGGTGGTCATTCGCCCCGCAGCAGTAACACTGACCGCTGCGGTCCACCGGCGAGGTGCACCACTGCCTCACGTGCCCCAACTCGAGGCAGCGGTGACACTGGAGTGGGCGCGGCTCGAGTATCTCCACTCGCGCCGAAACCCATCCCACCAATACCCTCCCGGATTCCGCCACCTTTCCTGGGGCCTCTGGGCGAGTCGGTCCGCGTTCACGCCGCCCTCTGGTCCAGGGATCTCCAGCAGGAGACCCCCGGTCACGGCCCTCTTCGCCCTCACGCTGTTCCAGAGCGCCTCTGCCCTCATCCTCCCCCGTCGCTCCTCCTCCACCTGGAGCTGCAGCCGGCCATTTCGCCCACACAACTCCTGCGCCGCCTCCCTCAACCTCTGGGCCGCTTCCCTAAGGGGGTCTGCTCCGCAGGTCTTCTGCCCCTTCAAGGAGCAGGCTGCGGCCACCTTCTCCACCCGCCTCAGGGACGAGGAGATCCTCTCGGATATCTCCTCGGTCACCTCGTCCCTGAGGCAACTCACCATTACGACCGGGTTCATCGCCCGGTCCACTCCGTCGACGGCCTGCCCCGTCCGCTTCCTCTTGGAGCCTATGTGGCTCCTCGTGGAGGAGAAGGACGAGACTGACGCAGTCTCGTCGTCCTCCTCCACCTTCCACGAAGCCGGGCCAGGCGCTGAGTGAGGCGCGAGCGCCGCCACCCTAGCCCCAACACCGTCATCGTCCATCCCCTCCAATATAACCCGTCCCATCCCCGTTTTATTTTGAAAATCCATGTATGAATCCCACGAGTTGGTCGGAAATAAAGGTCCACCCGGGCAGAGCCGCTCGAAAACACAAGTTCGCGGTCAATCATACGTAGCGACAGATGAGCGGAAACAAGTTTGCGTCGTTTGCCAGGGAGGACACCCAATTTATATGTGCACTAAATTCTTACAATTGTCGGTTCGCGATCGTCTAAATACAGTGAAGCGGACGAAGCTATGTTTAAATTGCCTGCGTCCAAATCATACGGTTATTAATTGCCGATTAGGGAATTGTCACAAATGCGACAAGAAACATCACACGTTATTGCATTTTCCGACCGAACCTCAAGGAGTGAGGGACAATAATGAACCTGTATCCACCCCTTCGACATCTGCAAATACAGTAAAAACAGCTTTAACGGTCTCATATGATTCAGAGATATTACTTGGTACAGCTCAAATCACAATTTTAGATAAATACAGTAAGGAGCACACCTGTCGCGCACTACTCGATAGCGGTTCCCAGACACATTTCATTACACAACGACTCGCAGAATTATTACAATTAGAGAAAGGTAAAATAGATCTTTCGTTTTCTGGTTTAGGGCAGCTTAATACACAAGCAAAGTACGTAGTCAAGACAGGTATAAAATCAAAGACCAGTCCCTTTAGAGCACAGGTAACATTTATTGCGTTACCATCGATTACGGGTAGGCTACCGTTAAGACAAATTGACATTAGTGATTTAGAATTACCAAGACACATACAGTTAGCGGACCCAGCATTCCATATACCAGGAGAGATAGATGCACTCATTGGGAATGCACTATTCTATGATTTATTAGAGACGGGTCAGATTAAACTAAACAAATCTTCTATCATTTTACAAAACACACAGGTAGGATGGATTGTTACCGGGGAGGTAGATAGTAAAAGGCGGAATAATTCACATAAAGCTAATAGATTTTGTCATTTAGCCACGTCCCTTGATACACAAATCAATCGTTTCTGGGAGATGGAAGAAATTCCACAGCAAAATTTCTTATCCGCGGAAGAAAGGGAATGCGAAGCCCATTTTGTAGAAAATACGACGCGTAATGAACAAGGACGCTATATGGTAAGGTTATCGTTCAATGACAGGCGTAGTCTTCTTGGCGATTCAAAGGCAATGGCCTTAAAACGTTTCTACAATTTAGAGCGCAAATTACAAATACAAACAGAATTGAAAACACAGTATACAGAATTTCTAAAAGAGTATTCAAAATTAGGTCACATGACGGAAGTGAAAGACGATAATAACCTAGGATATTATCTACCGCACCACGCGGTTATAAAAGAATCGAGTTCGACCACAAAGGTTAGGGTAGTATTCGATGCCTCAGCAAAAACTAGTTCGGGACTGTCTTTGAATGACACATTATTAATCGGGCCTACGATACAAAACACATTATTTTCTATACTTATTCGTTTTCGCCAACACACATTCGTTCTCACAGCAGACATTGAAAAAATGTTTAGGCAAATTATAGTGCATCCTGATGATAGAGACTATCAAAAAATTGTATGGCGAGATTCAATAAATGACGCGATTAGAACATTTAAATTAAACACGGTCACGTACGGTACCGCGCCTGCACCATTTTTGGCTACGCGGTCACTTAAACAATTAGCTCTAGATGAGGCAAAAAGTTATCCCATAGCGTCAGAAATATTTTTAAAGGATTTTTATATCGACGATTTGCTAACTGGAGCCGATAATTTCGAAGCCGCGCTAGAGATTAAAACTCAATGTTTAGAGTTGGCTAAGGCAGGAGGTTTCCATTTGCGACAGTGGGCTTCCAATGATACAAGATTGACCACTGAGATGCAAGCCAATACGCAACAAGCATCATTATGTCTAGATCCAACAGAAACAAGAAAAACGCTAGGGATTTATTGGACTACAATAGACGATAAAATTAGTTATATTTTCAAACAGAGGACGGCCGAGCAGTCTCGCATCACCAAGAGAGTGCTTTTGTCGCAAATCGCGCAATTGTTTGACCCCCTTGGTTTGCTTGGCCCGGTAATTATAAAAGCAAAAATAATTATGCAACAATTGTGGAAGTCGGCGATTGACTGGGATGATCTCGTTCCTCAGTCAATAAAACAAGCTTGGCTAGAAATAAAAGATGAATTGTGTCTCTTAAATAATTTTACTGTGCCACGCCGAATCGCGATACACGAAACAATAGATTTATAATTGCACGGTTTTAGTGATGCGAGTGAGAAAGCGTACGGTGCGCGTTTATACATTCGGTCCACTAATAAGCTTGGACAACATGCAGTGCACTTATTATGTGCCAAATCAAGGGTTGCCCCTTTAAAGATTGTATCGCTACCGCGCCTCGAACTTTGCGCGGCCAGGCTCCTTGTACAGTTATACAAGGAAATTAGAAAGGCATTGTACAAAGTAAATTTTAAACAAATTAGATTCTGGTCTGACTCAACTATTACACTCCACTGGATTAAAACATCTCCCCACTTGCTCAAAACGTTTGTCGCGAATAGAGTCAGTGGAATACAAGCAGAGGTTCATCCCGAAAGTTGGTTTCACGTTGCTACAGCAGATAACCCCGCAGACTTTGTTTCGCGAGGACAACTTCCTTCAGAGCTTGTGAAAAATAGTCTATGGAAATTTGGACCACATTGGCTATTTTTGAATCAATCTTATTGGCCAGTTAGCAATATAGAAATAGTAGAAATACCGGGAAAAAGACGACCGGTGACACTAACTGTACAACTCAATCTAGATTTACTGAAAAATTACTCGTCAATTAACCGTTTAAATAGAATTGTAGCATACATTTTTTACTTCTATTACAACATGAAATGTAAGAACAAGAAAACTTCAGGTCCATTAATGTGTTCGGAAAGTCAAGAGGCACACCTTCGCGTCATTAAATTAGTTCAATTAGAAAGTTTTTCAAAAGAATTGAAGAAGTTAGAAAACGGCAAGAGTCTCAGTAAGAAGAGCAGGCTAAGCAATTTAAATCCGTTCATGGACGACAAGGGCCTTATTAGGGTCGGCAGCAGGCTGACACACGCTCAGCTTAGGTATAATTCAAAGTACCCCATAGTTTTGCCGCACAAACACCACATCACGGAGCTAATAATTAGGCAGGTACACGGAAATCAATTTCATTCGGGCGTACAAGCTACATTACACACAATAAGACACAAATATTGGCCGTTAGCCGGCAAAAGTATAGTCAAACAAATAATACACAAGTGCATTCGCTGCAGTAGATACAATCCCAAGACACCACAATATACAGGGTGTCCCAAAGATGTTGCGGGTCCTTAAAGGGGGTGATTCGGGGGATGATTGCAAACAACTTTTTCCTTTGTGAAAATGCTCTCCGGGGTTTCGTTAACGAGATATTAACAAAAAGCACCGACCAATCAGATCGCGCGCTTTCCGCCCGAGCTCCCATGCTAGCATGGCTACGCGCCGTGCTAGCGTGGCTACGCGCCGCGCTGCGACTTGTGAACAAGCAACTCGGCATGCAACGAGGAAAATTGCGTAGAATGGCAAATGAAAAAGGCGTAGCAAATAAAATCGAACACGTTGTCATGGTTTGTTTGTTATTTAAAGTGAATGATGAATAAAGGATAAATAGATGAAAATCACGTGTAACGTAAAAAGACGAATACACATTTTTTTTAGAGGATTCGAAAATAATAGTTATTTGAAGTGGGAGGATATGGAATACGTAAAATTCCTTGTGTCAATAACGTATCCACGAAAAGGAAATTAACGAAAAGTGATCGTAGTTCGTTATTGTGATATAAATCCGTAATTTAATAACGACTAGCACTGTTGCTGATAACGAATAAGTCTGTTTAAAAAGCCCGGATAAATATTTTCGTACGAGAATTTTAAGAATTATTGCCGGAAACAAGCCATAGCTTGCGTTAAAATTAAAAACGAATGATTACCAATAAACTGACTAAAACTCACCCTTGTCGAAAATGCACCTGTAACTTGAAAACTTGTGTCACTGGGTCACTGAACCGATCCTGGTCATCGATGGACGAGCCCAGTGCACAGCTGATCCCAGGTATACGACACTACCCAAAGTTAAGGGTCGCAATGTCAGGTGCGTCCAGGTCAACGTATCGAATATTCACTTCACTGCACGGCTACTAACACTGATCACTTTATTTTTTTGTCGTGAAACGTATTGTTCTTACGTTTTAAAAATTGGTGGCCCCGAAAGGGGCCGATTGTTATTAATGAAAGTATTGCTCCACATGACGGCCTCGCGGCATCATGGACCCCGTTGAATACAATCTCGACGCTAAGCGACGAAATGTATCCTCGCTTGGCGTTTGAATATTAGGGAATTCTAACTAAAATGCTCGCACAGCAGCACTTGCGTTCCCGTTGTTCCGGGCGTACACCCAGAACATCCTATAGTACTCTTGAGCCGTGTACATTTCTACGACGGGTTTGCTAGCTGACTGACAGGATTTTTTTCAAGCAACTTCCACTACCCCGAAATAGCTTCTCTCGTTCCATTATGAGTTAACTCCCACCAGGACAAAATTTAGAGAAAAAGAAACCAGCATTTGCTGAAAAAACACGTGGCCTGCAGAAGTGCAACGAAAACTTTCACAAAAGCCCGCGTTCTGTCCTTCTACTGCCAATGTACCCATTGCCTCGAGATAGAAAACATACACCACGTGTATCGGTTCGAAAGGGCCCGAAGAGAAGAGAAACAGAAAGTCTTTGAGTTGCTATAAAGAAGAAAATGCATACCATTCCTGTTTCACCTTTCCGATACCCTGAGTTTACGTCTGCTACGAGGCGAAACCATGGTTGACAACTGGATCGAGTGTTTTATTTTTATTATTGTCTGCAGTTGGGCAGTTTTTAGCAAGATGGCCGTCATATTTACATATAAAACATTTTAAATTGTCAGAAGAAGGGTAGATCCAGTATGATGTATCATCGTGGTTGACTTGAATGGAATCTGGAACTTTTTGGACGTCGTCGGGATGAATGTACACTTGCCGTCTAAAACTAAGGATATGGGAATAGCCTTGTTCCGACAAACCAGCTCTTAAAAATGACACTGGTGATTCTCCCCTAACATTAAGTTTGTCAAGTAGTTCTTCGATTACTGTATGGGGAATCGTAGGATAAACGTTTGAAAAAATGAGTCGTTTGTGTTTGACTAGCAAGGGGCGAATTTCAATTAATTGGTTTGCGACATTAATTCTTGTATGTTTGCTAGTTAGTTCTTCGGCGATGTCCTTGGTAGCCAAGAAAATACAAATTCTATTATTAGATATTCTAGAGGCAAATCGAATGCTGGTCGGATTAGATAGGCCACAATTAGATTTCCAATTGCTCTAATGTATTCTTCAAGTTCGATCCCATCTTTAGCTTCCGAGATGATAGCCTGTTCTTTCTTTGGAAACATATTATTTTGTGTAACTGAAGCGTAACTAGCTTTGTTGGTATTTTCAGCACTGGAACTTTGGAGTACTGGCGTTAGAGAATGACTCCTGTAGTCAGAGGTCATTCTGGTATTGTTGCCGTGAAGCAACACTTCGTATGTTTAACTGTATTAATATGCACGAAATATTGCACACGACTTGTATAATGAAGGAATTTTCGTACAGAACGTAGAAAGAAAAACACTCGCGGTCGGAGATGTTTACATCCTCGCGACTGAAACACGTCCGCACTTGACAACAGCCGATACAAGACTGAGAATGAATCTTATTCAACGTAAGGTGTTCGCATTCCCATAAGTGGACAAAAATCTAAGGCTGTCGATAATGTCGGTAAGTAGAATTTTTCATGCTGCGTGAGAACCAGTAGCACTGGCCTGCCGCAACTGTCCGCGCGAACGCAGCTGTTTAGCGGGTTGTCATTCCACAGGCGGAACTTTAAATGTTAATAACTTTGCAACGAAGCCTTCATCAACAAATTAGTATTCTTGATTTTCGTCTTATTTTGGCCTCTACTATCGCTCATTAAAATTTTTGCCATAGGTAGCCGAACACCCTGTATATTGAATTTCATTTGTATGACTGCCATACATTTTTTCTGAGACGCGATTTCAGTTAGAGCTGATTTTAACTGAAAAGAGGGGAAATGATTGAAAAAAAATACTTACAGAAATTAAACGTTTTGAAAATGTATATGTCACGGTTTATATCACAATATAACTTTGAAAAATATTCGTCGTCGTAAAACCGAAACGTAACGATCACAGTCCTTGCCACGCGTTGAGATTGACTAATGCTCAGCATCGACGACCGTAGCAATGCAACAACCTGATGCGTTTTTGTTTAAAATATATGAGCCGCAAGATAGCAACTGACACATAACCACTAATAAATGTCAGGCGTTGCGATGTCCAGTTCCTATGCAAGTTCGTAGAAGATGCGACTCGTAGACAGATTTCAAAAAATTGGGGAGTTTTATCTCTATTTTTTTAACTAGTTTTTTAAACAAATCCAAGTAATATTTTTTCACATCCATAATTCACTTTCAAGGGGTAAAAAATTCAATGAAAGTACAAAATCTGTAATCAAGTATGATTTTTGCAAAAAAACTATTGATGTAGTTTAATTTCTCTAAAAAGTACATTTCTCTGAAAGCGCCTGGATTTTTTTATCTAAAGTGGTTTCCAGGATATGAGGGCTTCATGGAGCTACACTGAACTTTGATGATTTTTGTCATTCCTTTAAACTAAATCAGCTTGTTTCGTCGCGTAACCGTCGCGACTCATAAACCGTAGCATTCGGTCACGTCATAATTTTCCTCATTTCTAAAGTTCGTTTCTTCCTTTTTGTTATCGAAATTGCAGCCCTTAACATTCTCCCGTCCTCGGCGGCTAACAGCAGGGATCGTAAAAATAAACTTCCAAAGTGGCCCGAGGCCGAATCTAATGGCCATTGTTTGGGTCACGTTTCGGGCCCCAAGCCCGACGGAGTTTTCCCTGCTGCGAAAAACCTCTTCACCTCTTCCAAAAAAACCCCGTGGACACTACCCACTCCGCACGGACTGCGTTTCGAGCGCACGGAATGGTTTAGTGTCCGGGGATCTGTCATTCAATTGGCTGGAAGGAGGCACCAATTAGAAGCCGAAAATCATTCCCTAATTTTCCGAATTTAAACAAAATGCTACGTCGCGTCGGGACAGAAAAAGAGAGGTCAGACATCTTCGAGCGCCTATCCAAGTCGCATCAAAACGTTCACCGTAAATCACTGTCTAACTTTAACACACACAACTCCAAATTCTTGTCAATTAAATAGTTAACTGTTAATTCGATCAACTTCATTTTCCAATATCCCTTCCTCGGTAGTACGTGGTAGGGTACGATAACAACGCGGTGTCGTACAAACGGAGTCAAGGATTTACGACCCTTGTAAGAGCGAACTGCCACGGTTCGTGTCTCACCGCGGAGTGTCGCAAAAGCATTGGTCCTTCGAGCCGGATTTCGGTGTCAGTGAACAGTGATTTAGAACTAACATCAAAGTGAAAATTAACACTAAGTGTGACGAACAATATATGCAACAAGTATTGAGTGTAACAAACGTTTAAAGACGCTAACAACTACACGCAACCTTTTGCGTGAATCCTTCGCAAGAAGCGAAGGATCATTATTCGGGCACAACAGTGCCCATCTTCCAAGGGAATCCAAGGGTCAATCAACAGGACCGCTAAACGCAGCATCCAGACTGCGCAACAAAGGTAAGCTCGTTTTTGTTTCGCCAATTCCCGTCACCCTTCCCTAGCACAAGTCACGATGCCAAACAAATCGGTAGATCAAACTCAATCTCATTCCGCCTCGCACGGAATAAATCTCAGCTCGCTACGGTGCAAACGCGGTAACATCATCGGACAAATTACCGCCTTCACGAAATTTCTTGAGATTCATGAACAGTCAGAACGACCGAACGTTCTGCTGATACAAACCCATTTGAACGGGTTAAACGATACCTGGGCGCGGTTCGACGATATCCAATTCGAGATCGAAGAAGTAGACGAAACAGAAGCCCCACGTCGTTATGAAATTCAAGAGCAGTACTACGCTGTCATAACACGCGCCGCGATCCTTATCGACGGAGGACGGTCAGCAATCAGCATGCGACGGGCCACAGTCGAATCAGCCGCACCTTCCGCGACGGCCCCTATGGCCATAAAACTGCCAGAAATGCGACTGCCAACCTTCGACGGTACAATCGATAATTGGCCCTCGTACCTCGATATATTTTGCTCAATGATCGATTGCAACGACGATCTCACGCCGGTTCAAAAATTACAATACTTACGATCGACATTGACGGGAAAGGCCGCTGCATGTATACAATTCCTCAGCATCACGGACGCCAATTACGCGGACGCGTTAGAGTTATTGAAGGGAAAATTCGACTGCACGCGACGAATTTTATTAAGCCATTGCGACGCAATTCGGGACATGCCGAAATTGACAAGGGACTCGCCAGAAGCACTGGGCAATCTCGTCGACACCGTGAACCAACATCTCCGGGCGTTAAAAAATCTTGGCGAAAACATCGCGTCGTGGAACAGCCTGCTCGTATCGATAATTCTGTCCAAAATAAACACGGACACAGCGTGGCACTGGGAGTTAACATTAAAGGACAAGAAGATGCCAGCTTATACTGGCCTTTTGGAATTTTTGGAGAAACGAGCAAACTGCGCTCCAGCCGTGGTCTCAAAGCCTCCACCCGCAGCATCAGCAAGATCCTACGAGAACAATAGGAACACCAAATTCGCAGCACCGCGAAGTCACGCTTTTATTTCAGTCCAGGCACCTCAATGCACAATCTGCAACGAGTTCCACGAAACGCGATATTGCCCAACTTTACGAGCACAACCAGTCCACGAACGAATAAAAATTATCGAACAAGCAGCTCTTTGTCCGAACTGTTTACGGGAAAACCATCCGATTGATTCATGCCCATCAGGATCATGTCGGGGTTGCAACAAAAAACATCACACGCTATTACACAGGACATGGCCCGCGCAACAGCTACTAAACAGTACGCCGCCGCATTCTAATCCTCCAACAATAGGGAACCCTCCGGCCAGGTATCAACCATCGACGTCAGATTGACTAGGGCAGTCAGAGACTCCAACGGGATCGGGCATTCAAGGCATATTCATTATTAATACTATAACAAATGACCTTCTGGTTACGGCAAAAATTAACATTTTAAATCGCAAACAACAGCCGGCGCAATGTCGAACATTGATCGACACATGCGCAACAACAAATTTTATCACCGAAGAATTGGCAAACCGGCTTGGTCTTCGGAAAATAAACTGTGCCATCCCCGTCGGAGCTCTCAACACACTATCGACTGTATCGAAACACGCAGTCGTAGCTACTATACAATCTAGGATTAACACGTACGAACGGACATTAACGTTTTTAACAATCCCTAAAATATCTTCGCCTATTCCCGATCAACCGGTTGATCGCCGCGCAATTAACATACCCAGGTACATCAGGCTGACCGATCCAGAATTCCATCAACCAGCGCCAATTGATTTATTATTAGGTGCAGGGTCAGCGCTTTCATTGTTATGTGTGGGACAAATTGATCTGACTCCATCCGAGAGTTCAGCCTTGTACTTACAAAAAACAAGGTTTGGATAGGTAATCGGGGGGAGTGTCCCACACTCACCCCCAACTCCAACTACCGCTTACCACACCAACATCGCTGATCTCCAACACGATCTCACACGATTCTGGAAAATCGAAGAGGGACCGCAAGTCCAGCATCTGCCCGAATCAGAGAAAATCTGCGAAGAACACTTCCGTGCCAACGTCACGCGTAATCAAGAAGGAAGATACACCGTCGCACTACCCTTCAATGAGAATATTGCCAAACTTGGAGAATCGAAACAACAAGCGATGAAACGACTGGTTTCATTAGAACGAAAGCTGCAACAAAACCAATCACTCCAGCAACAATACCGTGCGGTTATACAAGAATATTTGGATCTCGGACACATGTCTGAAGTCACGGCAGACAACATCGATCATCACGGATATTATTTACCACATCATGGAGTCATAAAAGCTACCAGCCGGACGACAAAGCTAAGAGTCGTATTCGACGGTTCTGCTCAGACCAGCACAGGAATGTCGTTGAACAATGCCTTACACACAGGACCGAAGATTCAGGAGTATCTCTTGTATATTTTATTAAGATTTCGTATTCACCGATACGTAATCACGGGTGACATTGAAAAAATGTATAGACAATTTCTTGTCGGCCCAGAGGACAGGAAATATCAAAGGGTCCTGTGGCGCAACGCCGATGGGCAGGTAAAAATGTACGAACTCAATACCATTACATTCGGGTTATCACCCACCCCATACCTAGCTATCCGTTGCCTCAATAAATTAGCCGAAGACGAAGAACACCGTTACCCCAACGCAGTGAAAATTATTCAACGGGACTTTTACGTGGACGACGCGTTAACCGGAGTCTCAACAAAAGAAGAAGCCTTGAGGCTAAGGGAAGAATTAACCCTCGTGCTAAAACGAGCCGGTCTAAATATTAGACAATGGGCCTCGAATGACAGGGATCTGTTACATGGTCTGGCAGAACAGGACCTGAATCGCAACCTGGAGATCGGAGAATCCTCAACCCTCAAAACACTTGGAATATTCTGGAACTCCACCAACGACTCCATTCACTACGCAGTCAAGACAACCACTCCTATCGGACGTATCACAAAGCGGACGATAAGCTCAGAAATAGCGAAAATCTAGGACCCACTAGGTCTTCTGGGACCGGTTATCATCACAGCGAAGATTTTACTTCAAAAAATCTGGTCCATTAAACTAGACTGGGACGAATCTCTACCAGCAAGCATCCACAATGAATGGCAGAGATATTATTTACAACTACAACTTTTGAACAACGTCACGTTCCCACGAAAGGCCATCATCGAGTCAGCAGAAAAACTCGAGCTACATGGCTTTTGCGACGCCAGCTAGCTCCATTGAAACAACAGACAATCCCTCATCTGGAACTGTGCGGAGCCCTGCTACTCGTATCACTAGCCAAGACCGTCAAACAAGCTCTCCATATCCCAATCAATGACAGCTTCTACTGGACCGATTCAACGATAGCCTTCCATTGGCTCAATACGCCTCCGAATACCTTAAAAACTTTCGTCGCCAATAGAGTATCAGAAATTCAGCAGAAAACTAGCATCACCAATTGGCGCCACGTTAGAACCACGGATAATCCTGCGGACATTATCTCGCGAGGACAGACGGCAGAGGAATTTCTCCAGCCATCCATCTGGCATCATGGTCCATCGTGGCTAACAAAAAATCAAACACTCTGGCCAACGTGGGACAACCCGGCCATCAACGATATACCCGACCAGAAGAGAGTCATCTGTTTAGTTACAAACACCATGGATTCCAGCATCTTCGATAGGTATTCCTCGTGAGATAAACTTGTGCGCGTTGTCGCCAGATGCTTGCGGTGGAGACCAAAACAATGCACGAAGGGCACACTCACCACACCAGAACTACTACATACGCGCAGTAGATTAATCAAATTATTACAGCAACAGCACTTCGCCGGCGAACTGCAATCTATCCGTAAAGAAAAACTGTCAGGTATCACACGTAAACTTCAAAAATTGAATCCATTCATCGACAAGGATGGGATCCTGCGAGTAGGAGGACGCTTACTACATTCAGCAATGCCATTTACTCAGAGACACCCAATCATCTTACCGAAATCATCAATCACCGCACTCATAATCAGAAACGAGCATCAAATGCACCTACATGCAGGAACTCAAGCCACGCTCTACGCGGTCAGGAAGGGCTACTGGCCCATCGATGGACGCAGCCAGGTATGGAGGGTCATAAAGGATTGCATACGCTGCTGCAGAGTTCGACCACCGCCGGTCGAGTACATAATGGGGAATTTGCCTGCAGCTAGGGTAACCGAAACTCGTCCGTTCACTAACGTTGGAGTGGATTATTGCGGGCCATTCCATATAAAGGAAAAACGCCACCGAAATCGCAACCGCATTAAAACATACGTTGCCGTTTTCGTATGTTTCGCAGTTAAGGCAGTTCACCTGGAGCTAGTGAGCGATCTCACGAGCGAAGCATTTATTGCAGCTCTAAGATGGTTCGTAGCTCGGCGAGGGTTCTGCACAAACCTGTATTTGGACAACGGTACAAATTTTGTAGGCGCTAACAATGAGTTACGAGAACTTCGTGAACTCATAAACTCGAAGGATCACCAGGACAAGGTACAGTCATTTCTCAATAACCGAGCAATAGAATGGCATTTCATGCCACCGCACACGCCTCACTTTGGCGGGCTTTGGGAGGCCGCAGTGAAATCTTTCAAATACTCAATTGGCTGGAAGGAGGCACCAATTAGAAGCCGAAAATCATCCCCTAATTTTCCGAATTTAAACAAAATGCTACGTCACGTCGGGACAGAAAAAGAGAGGTCAGACATCTTCGAGCGCCTATCCAAGTCGCATCAAAACGTTCACCGTAAATCACTGTCTAACTTTAACACACACAACTCCAAATTCTTGTCAATTAAATAGTTAACTGTTAATTCGATCAACTTCATTTTCCAATATCCCTTCCTCGGTAGTACGTGGTAGGGTACGATAACAACGCGGTGTCGTACAAACGGAGTCAAGGATTTACGACCCTTGTAAGCGCGAGCTGCCACGGTTCGTGTCTCACCACGAAGTGTCGCAAAAACACAGCTACTAAAGAAAATGTCTTGCATCTGTTAATGGTATCATCATTCTGTAAAAAGTTAATCAAAATCGGTGTTTTTTAATTGGGTAATTTTCGTAGACCGCGGGGCCTCTCAAAACGCGGGGCCAGGTTCCGGCGAACGCGCTGAACCTGCCTTGCGCCGACCCTGAGAAAAGGTACGACAATAATAAGTTGGACAAAGATGAACTCAAAACGTCTACAGCGTCGCTAGTCGGAGGTTTCTCCCCTCCGAATTTGACTATCCGTGCTAGATCGTCACTCTTAATTTGGAACCGGCAGTGAGCAGATGGGCATATGATCCTGCTCCACCGTAATTTCCAAGACTTCCGAATAGTTTCGAGTTACTCGAACTTTCGAAGAAATTGTAAACATGGACAGGAAGTTCTATACGAAAACGGATTGGAAAACAATTCCATACCGTGAATACTTCCGCAGCCGTTTACAATTTAAAAAGATCAAGTCGGCATACGACGAGATCAACGAGACTGTAAAATCTTGTGGATTATTATCCGAGATTTCTATTTCTGCAGTGACTACGATCCACCTCAGTCTGAATACAGGCACGTATCGCTGCAATCAGAGGTCGTGTCCGAGGTATCGAGTTTGACTCTCGAACCTCCCTTGACTGTCGAACGGTTAAACCCCCACCTATAAGGGCCTTATTGGCGTATTCCTTAGGTGGACTTGCCGTCCTCCAGTCGGTGTTCGGGACAACCCTTGAGTTCCCGACATCCGGTGACCAGCTAGAGCGCTGTTCCATTATCGTCAGTGTCTACGGATACTGATCGTTGAACAACGCTCAAATAGCACCGCGGAGAACGTACCTTAAGTGTTAGTCGATGCCTGCGCTGTTAAGGTACTGTATCACACCGTGCCCGTACGCATTACGAGAACGGTGAGAAGCCGAGGAGTAGGCAACATTTGGAGAATTACAACCTCCATCTGTTACCCTCTCCTACGACAGTCGAGACCTGCAGTCGAGAAAGAATCGAGATTGAATCTCGCCTTCCCAAACCTGCAATCAAACGTTTCCTGGTTTTAAAGGAAACGTACACAATCATACAGCCCACTAATACAGCTGCGTATAGCGGTGTAAGAATCCCGCTCCTGTTTACCATAAACGGAGTAAGGAGCGTGTGGATTAGAGCGAATCAGACAACGCAACGAGCGTTCTCAGGTGTTTACAGCCGAATTTCGGTCTTTCTTCTGTTACAGAACACCGAGACGAGAGCCATTGCGGCTAAACAGGCAGCAGCCAGGTTTTTTTACAAGCACCACAACTGGCTCGGTTTTTTCCTGGCAATTTTAAATACTTAATGATTAATAATTAAAGTTCTTTTCTTTTGTTTATTTAATTTTGCTTTTCTTTTGAATTTTCATTTTAAATAAACGGTCTAGTCCTTTGACTAGGTGACAGAAATCTATAAGTGTACGATTCACTTTCTCCCATATTTCCAATCCCTGGGAATTCGGACTCACCGTTAAAGGGTGAGGATCGGGTCACGGGAAAAACCACTGACTGACTCGCACCTATTTTAACATTAACCATATTTCAACTAATTGAAAATGTAGGATTCGCTTTTTACATTCCCACTACTAGCATTGTTTCATACAGGGTGTCCACGCTAAAGTATGACAGTCGCGATATTTCAATAACTATTGATGATACGAAAAAATTGTTTATATGAAAATTTGCAGGATAAAATAGGATCTTTATTTTGGCGTAAACGAAAATTTTGTTTATATTATTAATTTCAAAGATAAGATGGTGAAGTTTCGTTTTTTAAATAGAACTATATATTTTTTTTTGGATCATGCGATAGTGTTTTTCAAGACGAATTCATTAACCTGCAATTTATTCATCCGATTTTTAGTAGTTTTCAAGATATAACGCCTGGAAATTTACTGATTTTCGGCGGAGACATCTTGGCTTGAGTGGCAAGTCATAAAAGCGGTCCTATTGTTGCCCTGTTTGACTCCACCTGTTGAAATCGATAGCAAGGGTCTATGCTCGGAACGGCAGGCCCGAAGAGTAAGAAATATGGAAAGTATTGTTGCGACGGACTGAAGATGCATCGTTGCGGAAACGTGAAGGCTGTTCCGCAACGATGTGAAGCTGCTCCTTCGAACGAGCGGAAGCGAGATCCCGTACCTTCCGGTTGCCAGAGGAACCAGCAACGATTTAAAAGAGGAGAACTACGTGAGGCCTTGTAGTGAGCGAACGTACAAATTGTGCTCTGTTAAATAAAACTTCTTGTTTCTAGCTTTGTGTCAATTAGTTCCGTGTTATTATGAGTTGTATCCAAATTATTAACGACTTCATCCTCGATGCGGAAAACTTGAACCGTGATGGACAATACTTTCCATGTTTCTTACTCTTCGGGCCTGCCGTTCCGAGCTAGATCCTTGCTATCGGTTTCAACAGGCAGAGTCAAACAGCGCAACAATAGGTCTTCGCTGAAAATCAGTAAATTTCCAAGCCTTATATCTTGAAAACTAATAAAAATCGGGTGAATAAATTGCAGCTTGATGAATTCGTTTTGAAAAGCACTATCGCATGATCCAAAAAATATATACAGTTCCATTTAAAAAGCGAAACTTCACCATCATATCTTTTAATTAATAACATAAACAAAATTTTCGTTTACGCCAAAATAGAGATCCTATTTTATCCTGCAATTTACATATAAACAATTTTTTCGTATGATTAATAGTTATTGAAATATCGCAACTGTCTCACTTTAGCGTGGACACCCTGTAAAATAACTAAGCATTTATTTACCAATTCGGAATGGTATATGGCAATAGCAAGCAGCTTCCTCTGATCTATCTATTTCCTAAGGTAAAATGTGCATTAAAAGGAACAAGATTTGAGTCCGTTAAAGCTGTGAAAGAAAAAGCGGCACCCATCCTGAAGGAGCTGACAAAAGAAGACTTGCCAAAATGCAGTCTTCGAATGAGAAAGCTGTTCCCGCTGGCGAATCGATGACGACCGAGAAGCTGCGAAACAAGCTGCAGGAGCTTGGCTGTTCGAAAAAAGGGTCTAAGGTCGTGCGGGCCGTTAGACTGAGGAGTACCATGCAGAATGCGGAAAAGACGAAAAGCGGTGGAGAGACGGCGGCAGACGTTGGAAATGATGACGGTGGCGAAGAAGATTTCGACGCGCTCTCTAAAAACGAAGTCAAGACGAGACTACGTGCCTTGGGCCTGAAGGTGACAGGTAAGAAGGCCGAGTTGATGGGGAGGCTGAAGGCAGCCTACGAAGACGATGACGACGAAGACGGGGATGACGACGGTGAAGAAAATGACGACAATGAAGATGACGCTGAGGACGAAGAAGAGGGAAAAGTAGTGAAACATTCCAGAAGAAACGACGTGGGAAATCGTAAGCACTCTCGAGATGCTGGATTTTCAAAGATGTTGAAGATGCGTTAGAAACTTTTAGTGGCGATGGAAGCGAGAACATTCACAGATGGTTTGTAATGTTTGAAGAAACGGCAGAGATGTGTGATTGGTCGGAAACTCAGAAAGTTATATACTGTAAACGGTTGTTAAAGGGCACGGCGAAGTTATTTGTCAATTTCGAATGTCATGCGAAAACCTGGACCAAATTGAGGAAAGAGCTCGTCAAAGAATTTTCAAATACAGTAAATAGTAAGCAAGTTTACGACCAATTAAGTAAGGTGAAGAAGAAGCACGATGAGTCGTACCAAGCGTATGTGTATCGCGTTTTGGAAATGGCCAGCCACGCAGAAATTGAACTAGAAGCAAAAATCCAATATATAATTGACGGGATTGAAGACGATGAAGTAAGCAAAACGATTTTGTACACCGCCTCTACAGTGAAGGAGCTGAGGAAGAAATTAAATCAGTACGAGACGCTAAAGAATAATTCCAGACTGAAGACAAGTGCAAGAATCCAGAAGTATGAAAATGCGAAGAGACCAGCTCAGGCGCAAAGCGATGAAAAACCCAAGCATTGCTTTAATTGCGGAAGTAAGACGCACATAAGTCTGTACTGTCCGCATAAAGTTAAAGGTCCAAAGTGTTTCGGATGTGGCGAATTCGGACACGTTTCGTCAAAATGTACCAAGTCTCATGGTGCGAACAAAGGAAGGAAGGAAGGAATGGAGAAACCACGGTGTGACTTGCTGACATCAACTGATAAGAAGACGTACCAAAGGGTAAAAATTTTAAATAAGGAAGTGACGGCCGTGTTGGATGGAGGCAGCGATATACATCTAGTGCGATCCAGCTTTTATGTACAACTTGGGGCGCCGCCTCTCGAACGCAAAACCATTTCTTTCGACGGAGTAGGTACTGTGAATCGACGCACGTTGGGACGCTTTCGAGCAGAAGTTGTGATCGATGGTTTGTCATTTAATTTCAATTTTGACGTCGTGCCGGATGACTTCCTGAGTCACGACATGCTGGTCGGCGGAGAATTATCAGATTATGTTGAAGTGCGTACGAGACACAGACAAGCGACGCTGGTAAAAATGGAATCGGAAGAGACGCAGTTGATGGAAGGTGACTGGAAGGTATTAGCGATTAATGCTTATGAGGAACCGGAGGATGAACATAACGTCGAAATCCAACATATAGCCGATCCTGAAATTAAATCAGAGGTGAAAGAAATCATCGAAAATTATACGCCGACGTATACTAAACATACAGGAGTAGAAATGCGTATAGTACTCGAAGACGATGCCCCCGTGTTCCAGAACCCTCGGCGACTATCAGCCGAGCAGAAGAAGCAGGTGAACGGAATCATCGATAAGTGGATGGATGACGGAATAGTGAGACCGAGTGTATCGGATTTTGCTAGTCCAATTGTGCTGGTCACAAAAAAGAATGGACAACCGAGACTGTGTGTCGACTATCGAGCTCTGAATAAGAAGATTCTCAAGGACAGAAACCCTTTGCCTTTAATTGAGGACCAGCTGGATCGACTGCAAGATGCAACATTATTCTCCACGTTAGATTTAAAAGACGGTTTTTTCCATGTGCCGGTTGAGGAAGGCAGTGTAAAATATACGGCGTTTGTGGTCCCCGATGGACATTATGAATTTTTAAAGACGCCATTCGGATTGTGCAACTCGCCGGCTGTTTTTCAGAGACACATACGTGCAATCTTTCGTCCGCTGATAGCAAGTGGTGTGGTGTTAGTTTATCTCGATGATTTAATCATTCAGTCGAAAGGCGAACGTGAAGGTTTAGAGAAACTGAAAACTGTGTTGCAAACGGCGAGTCAGTTCGGTTTAGAAATCAATTGGAAGAAGTGTGAATTGCTAGTGGATAAAGTAGAGTATTTAGGATACATAGTGGAGGCGGGTCAGATACAACCCTCTCCAAAAAAGACGTTGGCAGTGTCGAAGTTCCCGCTAACCAGAACTATAAAACAACTGCAGAGGTTTTTGGGACTCACGGGGTATTTCCGGAAGTTTATTCCCCAATTTTCCGTGCGTGCCCGGCCGTTGTCCCAACTGTTAAGAAATGGTGCAAAGTTTGAATTTGGGACGGAGCAACAAATGGCGTTTGACAGTTTAAAGTCGGCGCTAACTGAAGAACTAGTGTTGAAGCTGTATCGAGTCGGAGCGGAGACGGAGCTGCACACAGATGCGTGCATGGGTGGACTTGGGGCAGTGCTGCTTCAAAAAGATGCAGAAAGCGGTAAGTTGCATCCGGTGTATTACGCCAGCTGGAAGACGACACCCGCCGAAGAGAGATACACGAGCTACGAATTGGAAATTTTGGCTGTGGTTAAAGCTCTAAAGAAATTTCGCGTACACTTACTCGACGTAAAGTTTAAAATAGTGACGGACTGCAAAGCCTTCGTGTTAACGATGAAGAAAAGGGACTTATGTTTGAGAGTGTCGCATTGGGCGCTTTTAATCGATCAGTTTGATTACGCAATCGAGCATCGACCAGGAGCATCGATGCGCCACGTGGACGCACTAAGCAGGAATCCTGTTGAAGTCTTTATAGTGCAGGAAGGCCGAGACGGATTAATTGAAACAATTCAAAAAGCTCAGCAAGACGATCCTGAATTAAAAAAGACGATCGACGCTGTTCAAGCCGGACGAAACACGGACTTTTCGATGTCGAAACGAGGAATCTTGTACCGAGAAGATGGTGGAGTCGATCTCATGGTGATACCAAAAACTATGCAGTACGATGTAATAAAGCAGGCACACGAGCAAGGACATTTTGCATGGAAAAAATTGAATTTGCTTTAAAACGAGAATTTTGGTTTCCTAATATGCGACAGAAAATTCAGAAGGTGCTTGGGAATTGTGTCAAGTGCTTGCTGGCAGAAAGAAAATACGGAAAGAGCGATGGACTACTAAATCCAATCGAGAAAGGAGCTACACCGTTGGACACATATCACGTGGATCATCTAGGGCCAATGCCGTCCACGAGGAAAGCATACAACCATTTATTTGTAGTTGTGGACGCATTCACGAAGTTTGTATGGATCTACCCGACGAAGTCGACGACTGCAAACGAAGTTGTCGATAAATTGAAGAAGCAGGCGACCGTTTTCGGGAATCCTAGACGCATAATTTCGGACCGGGGAACAGCGTTCACCGCTAATGTGTTTAAGGAGTATTGCGCAACGGAAAACATCGAGCATGTATTAATCACTACAGGCGTTCCGAGGGGAAACGGGCAGGTTGAAAGGATGAACCGCGTCATCATCCCCATGTTGACCAAGATGGCGATATCCAATCCTATGGAATGGTGGAAACACGTGGATCAGGTGCAACAATTTATGAATTCAACATTTAATAGGAGCACGCAGATGACTCCTTTTGAGTTAATGATTCGAGAGAAAATGAAGTTGAAGGATGACCAGCAGTTGAGAGAGCTGATAGAAGAGGAATTTATTAAGGTATACCAAGAAAAACGAACTAATTTACGAGACGAAGCTAGGAAGAATATTCTCGACGTCCAGAGAGAGAATAAGAAGACGTACGATAAGAAGAGGAAACCAGCAGGAAAATTTAAAGTCGATGACATGGTAGCCATTCAAAGGACGCAATTTGGGGGAGGTGCGAAATTGCATCCGAAATTTTTAGGACCTTACAAAATAAGGAGCGCAATGAGGAACGACCGATACATTGTAGAGAAGGTGGGAGATCATGAGGGCCCAAACAAAACAAGTTCAGCAGCTGACCTAATGAAACCATGGATGAGATTAGCCGATTTGAATGAGGTGTTTAATAACAGTGATGAAGATAACGCTCTGGATGTTAACGACCATCTGGAAGATTAAGCCGGGAGGTATCGAGGACGATACCCGAGCAGGACGGCCGGTTGTGGGTTCAGTACGTGTCGAAGAATAATTACAATAAAACAAGAGTGAATCATAGTGCCGCGTGTAAAAGACAAGCTCTCGTTTCCGTGTGCCTCCGTTCCGCGAACATTCGACGACATTGTTGGATGTTTGGCGGCGAGAATAAAAGACTCGCGGGGATCCAGGTGGCCCGACCGTTGCGATAAAGGACAACGTGGACGAGCCGACGAGTTGAAGAAACGTTCGGCATCGGGCAGTTCTCGTCGAGACGTAGAGAAGCGCACGTCGAAGCATTCCTGTAAATTATCGTTCTTTTCTGTTAAATATATTCGTTCGTTAAAATACCAACGGGTTTTTGTCAGTCCTTGATCCGTATGATCCTACATACATATTTCTATTTCCTTAATGTTTCTGTTGAGAACAGCTGTAGTACGGTTCAGGTAAAAAATCCATACGTTGTGAACTTCCACGACTAAATTATTTACTTTTTAAATTCTCACAGAATTTTATAAGTGATAAATGCATCGTTTTTGTTATTCTAACCACAAAAACAATAGTATATTTATCGGCGAGTACAACATCAGGGCCGCCAACAACCTGGGCCGCGCCACCGAGCACGACTACCTGCCCAACTACCCCCACCCGGCATGCGCGCGAGCGCCTAAGAGGACCCGGATAGCTCGCCCGAGATGGATTCGTGAAAAGGTCGTTGAGTCGAGCGTACCACGAGACCATCGACAATTTGTTAATCAATATAAGCATTTGGTCAAATAATAAACGAAGATATTAAAAGTGTGACTATGGAGGATGATTGCCACCCCCACACCCCTCTCACTCCTTCATATTAGGGGGTCAAATACTGAATATTGTTTTTGAACAATGTTCAGAAGTTGACAGGCGTGGCCAATTACTGACGTGACTCATTTAAATTTGTTTACGATTTATAATGTATCATTTTTATATCTAACATTGTTAGGAGTACAAAATATAATTTTAAATTTTTTATCATGCTGTGTTTTAGAGAATGACCACATGGTCAACTATTGATTGCATTCACGGTCAAGTATTGACCAGTGTCCACTTTTTTTAAAACAACCATGTGCGTGATATTATAAATATCAACGGAAAATTAAAAATTCAAGGGCTCCTTTAGAAATTATTCTGAAGAGACGATGAAGGCAGCCATTGAAGATGTTCGGTTGTACAAAACACCAATAAGGGCAGCAGCACGTAAATTTGGCGTACCAAGGATAACCCTTAAATACTGTTACCGCCGTGCGACGCGTGTGTAGCAGTTGGCAGCCGTGTCCAGTCTCCCCCTCTACTTCTTAATACATTTCTCGTCATAGGGAGAGCGGAACACTACGCTGAATTCCTTCATGTGCAAACAGTTATAGAATATATCTTAATGTGCCATTTAACCTTCTGTGTCATTATATTCCACTCGCACCTCGACTCCTGTTATCAGGTTATGGGCCCAGGAGGAATATCGCGATTGACAATAAAAGTGAAACGTGGAATCCGAACACGTGCTTTTCGTGGTTAAGTGAGTAGTACGAAAAGACAAAGCAAAATGATCGCGTCAAACTTCGCTCGGATCGAAAGTCTAACGCGTGATAATTATGACACGTGGAAAATGCAGTGGCGAGCTTTCTTAGTAAAAATGACTCGTGGATTTACGTTAGTCGTAAATGTATAGTGCCGGAACGGATTGAAAACAATGCAGCATCGGAAACGGCGTACAAGAATTGGAAAAGAAACGACGAGAAAGCTAAGTCGGATATTATACTATCGATAAGTTCTTCTGAATTAAAGCAAGTGAAGTCCTGTGACACGTCCCACCAGATGTGGAAGAGACTAGAGGATATATATCAATCCAGAGGACCTTTTTTTTTTTTTTTTTTTGTCGTGGGGAAAATCTTCGATAGACTCCCTCCCACCTCTTTGGGGAGAGGCGGGAGCGGTGTGTGGGATTCCCCGCGCCCATTATCACTGGCGCGGGACCTACCCACTAAAAACCCCACGGTGACCCTTCCGCACGATTTAGGAGGATACCGGGAATCGCTCGAAGCATACTTCCGGTATCCTCCCCGTGCCCGCGCTTTGCGCCCACCCGCGGGGGGACAAACGGCCCCCCGGCAATCGCCCTGTCCCATAGCGGCAGGACGAGGCCACTTCGTCCTGCCGCCATCCGTCCCGGGGCCGCGTCTAGTGGCGGCTGCGAGCCCCAACTCGCAACCGCCCGCGACCCCGTTTCTACCCCTCGGCGGCCGGCAGCTAATGGCCGCACCAGGCCACCGAGGGTCCCCTCAGGGGCTGTGTCCGGCAATCGTCGGCCGCAGTACGGGGCGTAGCGACCCCGAGGTACCTGAAGCTAATCACACCGTAAGCCTCCTGTTGGTCGTCACGACGACCCATTCACAATTCCTTTTTTGGTTTTGTGAATGATACGTGACGGCAGGAGAAGCGGGGGCCTTGGCTTAACCGCCTGGGCCAAGAGTATGGCGACTCTATAAAATCGCCCTCCAATCTTAAGCTATGGTGCGCGGCGATGGGATGCATGGTTGGGGGAGAAGGCCCAATCCCAAGCGACCACCTCCGGGGCACCTGCCGAACCCCCGGAGTATTAGGCTTACCCGGGTAAGGCGGCTCTGCCCGGGTGGACCTTTATTTCCGACCTACGCGTGGGAATTATATGGATTCACAAATTAAAACGGGGATGGGACGGGTTGTTTCGGTTGGGGAGGACGAAGACGGTGCTGGGGCTGGAGTGACGGTGCTCGCGCCTCACTCAGCGCCTGGCCTGGCTTCGTGGAAGGTGGAGGAGGACGACGAGACTGCGTCAGTCTCGTCCTTCTCCTCCACGAGGAGCCACATAGGCTCCAAGAGGAAGCGGACGGGGCAGGCCGTCGACGGAGTGGACCGGGCGATGAACCCGGTCGTGATGGTGAGTTGCCTCAGGGACGAGGTAACCGAGGAGATATCCGAGAGGATCTCCTCGTCCCTGAGGCGGGTCGAGAAGGTTGCCGCAGCCTGCTCTCTAAAGGGGCAGAAAAGCAGCGTGGCTGAGGCCCTGCGAGAGGCTGCGCAAAATATGGGGGAGGCGGCGCAGGAGCTGAGCGGGCGAAATGCCCGGCTACAGCTCCAGGTGGAGGAGGAGCGACGGGGGAGGATGAGGGCAGAGGCGCGCTGGAACAGCGCAGCCCTCCCTCCTATCCTCCCTCCTCCTCCACCTCCACCACCACGACCCACAGTCGTGGAAAAAAAGCGGAGTGCGGCGGCGGTGTTGCGGGGACCTTCCACCCGCACTCCGCCCGCGCAGAGTTCCCCATTCTCCTCAGAGGACGAACTTCTGAGGAGGATCGGGAACATGATGGATAGTAAGCTGGCCGCCTTCCGGGAGGAGCTCCTCCACGGAGGTGCGGTCAGCAACAAGAAGGCGGTGCCTCCCCGACCAAAGTCGGTTCCGGCGGGGAAGGCAAAGGTGGGGGGAGGGAAGGCTCCACCCACCGTGGCCGTTCCGGTGCCGCGGGTCGCGGCCCCCCAGGGGGGTAGTGTACCCGCGGCCCCGGTGCGCGCGTCCTCTGCGGCACCATCCCAAGGGGGGGTGTCGTGGAGCGAGGTGATAGGGCGGAAGGCGAAGAGGGCGGCGAGGAAGGCCTCGCAGCCGCGACCTGCTACCTCGCCGCCCGCGGCCAATGGAAAGGCCGCGAAGATGCGACCAGGGCGCCCCCCTAAAACGGCAGCAGTGACGCTGACCGTTAGTAGTATAGCTATGGGGATTCTAACCCATGGGGCAATGAGGGGAGCGTGCGGCGAGGGGAAGGTAGGGCGCGCGGGGGAGTGCGGCACGGAGAACTTTAGGCGCGGGGCCTGTGGGGAGTGGAAGAGTGGTTGCGCGGACACGAGCCGCGGAGTGGGGGATGTCAGGGGATTAGTCCAGGCCGAGCCGCCGCGGAGACCTCTCCAGACCTGGCCCGCCGTCGGAAATTTTTTAAGAGGGGGGGGAATGATCCCCGAAAACTTTTCATACCGAACCGAGGGAGGGGATGACCCCCGAAAATTTTTTTCTACACCCACAGGCATTTTTTTATTGTCTTCGGCGTTCTCGGTACGTTTGATGAGATCTAAAAAAAAAAAGAATTACATAATGTTCTCCTAAGAAAATATTTACAGCTAGCGAAAAAAAACAACACATCATTCGGCTCGTAAATCTATTCTTTCTATTTATTATTCTAGTACTCGTATAAATTCAGATTTTTATAGTTCACTGTGGTTAGGTTTGGTCAAACTCTTGCAAAACGCGTTATAGAAAATGGTTAATATCATTGCGAAACACAAGAAATAAATAGTTTCATACTGTATACTAAATGCGAAAATTTACTCGAAAAAATGCAGTTCCTCTTTCATCCAGAGTCGAGTCGAGTCTCGCGCAACGATGCGTTTTCGCGCTTTGTCAGCGAGTACGTTATCTGCTACGTGCCTTTCGACGAAGTCGTTGCTAAGCGAATATGCAATATCGTGTTCGCGACACGCTGCGTCCAACGGATTAAAATTACTTCGAACCTCTATCATACCACTTTGAACGCGTATCGAACATCTGTCATACCACTTTGAACATCTATCGTACCACTTTGATCATGTATCGAATGTGTATTGAACCACTCTGAACATCTATCAAACGTCTATCAAACGTCTATCATACCACTTTGATCGCATATTGAACCGCTTCTACATAATAGTAATTATAACTATAGTCTTAATCTAGCGTACATCATGTGCAGGAGGTTAGGTTGGGGAGGGTGAAGAAACAAAATTTTTTATATATTAAAAATTGATTATATTTATTTACGCATTTCTCTCTGGCGTTTAGACCACCAGTTGAATATTTTAAATACATTTTGCATGGCACAATGCTTTGCGTGTCTGTCACATCGTAAGGTATTAAGTGCATTTAGCTTTTTTAGAGATATGGTATCCTCGTAGTCCATGTCCAGTGTCTCAATGATCACGCTCGCTCGCGCATTTTCATCGAGGAAATCCGCAAGCCAGTCTCGTTTCTGCAGCCCTTTAACATATGCGATATGCGGTGCGTCATCTTCTTCATCGACAACAGCTTTCGTAATTAGCTGTTTAGCCATACTGTACGGAACGTCTCCATCTTCCCACCGTAGTCCGTGATGTTTTGCCGTCAACCACCGGATGCATGATTTGTCAGATTTCGTAAGAAGATATTGCGGCATCGAACTCCCAAATATATAATGCGAGAGAATTGTTCCTTTTCGTAGGACAGCCACTTCCTTCACAACAAATCTTCCATCAACACTGAACCCTTGCAGGTCAACAAATGTTGGTACGGTCATTATCGGAACAATTTAGAGATCCGCTCACTTCCAAGACAGGCGGGAGAATGCGGTCTTTCTCGTAAAGCATCTCGATTTTCATGATGAAAATTTGTACGAATTTGGCACACGAGAGGGCAAGTAAGTAGCGTTGGGATTTAATTGATTTTGCGCACCACGTTTGTCAGCGGATTGTATTCAACCACCCGATCATGCAAAATGAGACAGTAGGCCGTAGTATTTGCTGGCACATTCTCTTTACAATCGAATTCTATGCGCACGTCCACGGTGCTATTCTTGATCGACTCATTTTGTCGCGAGCAGTCAATCACCACGAGGGGGCCAAATTGTAAAAATTGGGCAACGGTGAATAATGCCTCGTTGCAACTATGTCCGTAATACGATTTACGGAAATGCGTATACATGCTAAACAAGATGGCGTGTCTATTCTTGTCAAAGTCCAAGTTCATGTCATCGTACGGATAAAATTCCGAGTTGAGAAACAGTTTTACATTGGTCAATTTGCAGTGGTCAAACCGAGTAGCATCTTCGGTCATCACATTCTTTCGAGCAGTCTGTAGAGCAAAGAGAACATATCGCGGCTTCTCCAGCTGTGCGGCTGCCTTGACGGCCCACGAATGCTTGGTGGTGCTCTGTAAGAGAGGATACTCGTACAGATCCCACGAGCGAAAACTAATGCTCAGGTTTTGCCCACTTTCCAAAGCATGTAGCAGCGATAGCTTATTAACATCGTTTAGCGTCACATGAGGCATCCGCCATTGCACTTTAAGTAATTCAATTTCTGGTTCCAACGTTGGAGACCCAATTAGAGAATTGTTATCGTTGCGCGATCGTATTAAAATCAATTCGTGACGCGCATTAATAACCATGCGTTTGTAGTCCTCGCAAAATCCCAGCAAATATTTGAGCGGGACGCAAAAATTGAAATGATTTTTCACTACCAACTCATCGCGTCGTTTCAAGCCCCATCCAGCATTCTCCATATTTTTGTCTTCATCGGATGTCAGTGATACATAATTTTTAAGCGTGCTAGTTATTCCAACGTTTCTGTTGCGATCAATCTCCACACCATTCAGCTCATATCGAATCTCATCAAATATGAACGCCATGCAATTATTTCCCAACATCACCGTTGAAGCATCATTTGGCTTATGTATCGTCAATTTCCCCTCCACGTAGAGGAAACTTTCACACGGCAATGTGTATAAATCTTGCTGTTGTATAGGTATTCTTATCTCATCACTGTGTCCAAACGTTGTGTTAACGTATGGGTTGTATGTGTGAGTCTCGAGCTTAACAATGCGATCATCAAACGTCGGCTTCCCTCCAATGCTTAGAATGTCAGCCATTTTCAACTTAAATGCGCACAATGAATCCCAATGATTTCAAAAATGCAATGTTTGCAGCACTGAGCCTCTTCGTTTTAGCGTACTCAGGGCTGTTGTTGTTGTTGTTGTTGTTGTTGTAGACAATTTCGTTTGGAAGAAACGTGTTTCTGGAGTCGTTCAACACAAGCATCTCATTCGTTCGCACCACAGGTATTATCGTCGTCGTCGTCGCACGTGCAGTCTGATGGTAATCTCTTCACCTCGAAAATCCAGCAATCGTCCGTTTTGATCCACAACGCGTATCGTTAGATCCGTAATGATCCTTGCGGTGATTGGAAGGTAAATGATCTGTGCGGGCGTTTCCGATATCTTATATCCGGGCGGGACTCTCGGAGAAAATTCATGTATCGTATGTACACGCTTCCCATTGTTGTACGCGCCAGCGGTCACACTACATTCAATGCGAATAATGTTTACGCTCATGATATTAATCGGGTCGTCCGATTCGTGCCACTGCCCCGGTTCTAATTCCCGATTCGCCGAGAATCCCAATAGCGATCCAATGTTATTGGGTTTCGTAAAGTCTACGGCAAACGAGCAGTACAGCTCGCTTTTCATGGTGTTGTTGTTGGGGCGTAACACTATAGGATACATATCATTGTCACCATCATCATCATCGGTACCACCGAGATTTTGAGGATATCGCTCAAGTAATCGCTGCTTCAAATACTTGGCAATGGCGTCTAGTTCGTAGGAGCCGTGGGGAATCGTAATGTATTCGTGGCCAGTGTCGACGCTGTTGTTGTTGGTGTCATAGTTTGTGGTGAAGTAGAATTTATCGTTGCTCGAGTCGATGTTGGGTATTGTATGATACGTTTCAAAGGTTGTTAGACCAAGCTCGTAATCATCGTCGCTCAAATCTATGGGTGGAAAGTAGCTTACAACGAGGGTGCTACTCTTGCCAGTTAGAGTCAATGTTAACGACATATTCCGAGAAACTGCTCGACTAGTACTGAATCAGAGTGGCGGGGGACAATCCTTAAATTTGGTGCCAATCGTTTGTAGAAAGCGTAGACATAGTTGTCCACAATTGCTCTGATCATACTCCTGATAAGACGTTCGATTGTATTCAATTTTCACATCATCATCATTATCCAAATATTGTGTCAATTCCTTAGGCGGTCGAAGATTGCCAAAGCTGTCGAAGTATACAGCTCGATGCCCTCTCTTCGCATACGCCACCCAATGAGTCCCCGGTCCCTCGACATTGTCCAAATTCACGATACCGCTCTCGTTTCGACGTACTCCTCCGGCTGGTAGCGCGTTGCGCATAAAAACACCTCTAAAGAATGGAATACGCATACGTTTTGCCAACTCATTCAATTGCATGTCGGTAGTTACACCCACAGGCATTTTTATTGTCTTTTCGGCGTTTTTTTTTGTTTTTTCGTTTCGAGATTCCCTGTCCGCGCTTGTATGGTGTCAGATAGAGTCCACGACCTTCCATGGAGCGATTATGACGCCGCATTTCCTGCAGCTGACGTTGCGCTGCCTTATTATCGTTTACCGCCTTGGCGATCCCCGCCGCTCCGCCAGCTAATGATCCGAGAACACCTAGCAGCGGGAGAAGTGGTAATATACCACCCCGTTTGGCCACTGGAAGAATCCGCTTTTGCGATGCTTTTCTTACAGTCCTTTTGCGGGGTTTTGTTTTCATCCCCATTCCGATTTTCGTCTTGGCCTTCATAGCTGCCCAAACAGCTGTAGCAGCTCCTCTTTCACCCAGAGTCGAGTCTCGCGCAACGATGCGTTTTCCGCGCTTTGTCAGCGAGTACGTTATCTGCTGCGTGCCTTTCGCCGAGGTCGTTGCTACGCGAATATGCAATATCGTGTTCGCGACACGCTGCGTCCAACGGATTGATGCCTCGATCACCTCTAGCCAATCGTTTTGCCAGATGAGTTCCTGGACCACAAAACTGATATCCTGGGATATGTAATTCGATAGGTAGCGCGTTTATCGCTCGATTTAACAAACCACCGCCTTTCTTTACTCTCGTCGGCAACATTCGCTGCAGTTTTTAATCAGCGGTGCTGGACCGTCGATATGCGTTCGCTGCCAAGGGCGATTATAATGTTCCAGACACCGACGATACTGCCGAACCTCAGAATCGGCTTTTATATGCTCGGGGAGTCTGTCCCACAACTGGTCAATGTGTCTGCCAAATTCGTGAAGTAGAATAATCTTTGGTATATATATCAGCTGCTCAGAGGTTATGTCTCGAATGTCGCAATTATCCGGCAGAACGAGAAGCATTTCGAATACTGAGCTGTTTTGCTTCGACGCGGACCTATAAATAGGACGCATAGTCGCTTCGATGTGTCAAAAATCATTTTCGCGGTTTGCAGCGAGGATGCGATTCGTGCGACAACCTGTGACTATACGCGTGACAAATTTTGATGATAAATCGCAAATGATGTCCTCGAAAACAAAACGCAGACACGGTAGCATGCTGCCAAACACTATCCGCAGCCTCATTTGCGGCCCATCAAATTGCGGAAAGACCAATGTGCTGGTAAGCTTGTTGGAAAGTCCTCACGGCGTTCGCTTCGAGAACGTGTACGTGTATTCCAAGTCGTTGCAGCAGCCGAAATATCAGTATTTGGAGAATTTATTGGCTCCGATAGATGAAATTGGCTACTTCACGTTTTCAAATAACAGTGACGTCATCCCACCGAGCGAATCGCTTCCGAATTCCATTTTTATCTTTGATGACGTGGCATGCGACAAGCAAGATACGATACGAGAATACTTTGCAATGGGGCGCCATTCGAACGTTGACTGTTTCTATCTCTGTCAGACGTATGCAAAGATTCCCAAACATCTTATACGTGACAATGCAAATCTGCTGATTCTGTTTAAGCAGGATGGCACCAACTTGAAACATGTGTACAACGATCACGTAAACACTGACATGTCTTACGAGGATTTCTGCGCTTTGTGTCGCAATTGTTGGCAACGGGAGTACGGTTTCGTGGTGATAGACAAGGATTGCGCGATGTCCAATGGACGTTATAGAAAGGGATTTAACGAGTTTGCGGTACCGTGAGGTGGTCAATCGTCATCGACACGTCGGTGGAAAAGCAACGTCTGCGGCACAATGATTGATATCGATAGTCTGGAGATTAAGGATCGCGAGAGAATAGCGAAGGAAATTGCAAAAACCAGTGATTCCATTCGCAAGAAACATCAGGCTTTGAAGACTGGCAAGATGGAGGAAGATATCGCGTTGGAGAGATACTTTAAACCTATTGTCGATCCCTTAAAACATATTGTGGAAAATACAACAGCGACAAAAGCTGACATGCCATCGCTGACGAGCACAGACGTTGAAGGCAAGGAAACATTAACACCTAAAACGAAAATCCAACCGAAAGGGAACGCATCACATAAGACAAAGAGGAAACTACACGCGTCATCGGAAAATTCAGTCGTAACGTCCACACCAATTCAATCGAAGCGGAAACGGCAGGATGTTACATCAGCCGATTCCCC